>NC_085140.1:106765853-107065853 GCF_024139115.2 Armigeres subalbatus | reverse complement strand
CCTTTGATGTCCGGTGTTGCTGTTTTGAATCAAGATCACAAACGTACCACAGGTATTACGGCGGCCGCAGCATCACCCTGCCCAGAGACGGCGGGATGGTAATTCAGGCGTGGGTCGACCGACCGAGATGCAGATTTAATCACCCAGAGCACGTGATTTTCTCGCTACCGTCTTGGTGCCGCTGCTGCTGGCTGCTCGTTGTAGCCCGTGGCAGGCGTACTACGTAGTACAGTGCGACGTCGCGAACGATGCGACAGTCCCTTGCAGCAGCAGTCAGTGTGGACTTCGGCGAGTTGGTCTTCCCGCGCGCGGAAAACTTGAAAGAGTTTCGTTCGATAAATACATTTTCGCTATTTTCTCTTTGATCTCTCACGGTGAACCACCGGTGCGCGGCAGAAGCTGACTGTTTAGGAGTATGCGATATGGGGCTGCTTGGTGATGAAGCTAAATTCGAACCGTTGTTGGATATTAAGTTGAGCGGTGAGGCTACTGAGGTACTTCGTAACGAGCTACATCCTCATAACTCCAAGTCGATTTACTTCCTGAAGCTCGGTCTATATTTCCAGGTGTCGGCATTTACTCTATCCTTCCACCAAAGCGTTCCAAACAATGTTTTGGATCTGGATTGTCGCGTGTATCGAAATATCGCATACCCTCAAGACCAACTTGTTTTATTGTGGCGCATCGCCGGCTGAAACCGGCAGGGAGCTCCCCTTTATTGTTGCATGTACTAATTTTTGCGGTCGGCCGTAAATAGCTCGGTCCAGCGCAACGTGGTCGGATGCAATATATAAATAGAAGCCTGTACAAGAAACCGAGAGACCGAGAGCAAAGTTGATAAGGGAAACCGCTTGCGCTCACATGTGCGGAAAAAGAATAGGCTGAGCTGACGGAACATCGTCCCGCAGCACTCTCTCGAAGTAGACGAAGATGGAATGAAAACCTGACAGCTATTAATTAAATGGGAAAATTATTTAAATTACATTATAATTACCGACAGTGAGCATGCGAGCAATTATAAGGCGATTAATCGAGGCGCACGCGTACGGATGATGATGGAGGTGCGTTGTAACAACGCCGCATCTACGATGGTGCGTAGGAAGCTTCTGATCTAGAATCAATCTACCAACGCCGTAGCCACCGTTCGATGTTTCGAGCTTTGGAGCAATTGGAGCACGAGCGCATCGTTTTCTGCCACCAACCGCACCACCTGTTCTGTTGCCCAGCATCCTAACCTAACCCATCGTGTGCTGCTCGATCACAGAGCTCCGATTCCGCCTTCCTTCCTGCGGCTCGGACTCGACCGACTGGACCACGCGTGTCTACCGATGTTCTGCTGCCCCGGACCGGCTCCAAGCTGCGACTAACAACTGACTGCCTGACTGGCTGCTGGGGGCTTCGGTTCTCTACCGTCCGCAACCGGTCGCACGTTCCGCTCGTTGCCGCACACGTCCGCGTTCTCGGCTTTGATGAACGAGCCCTTTCTTGGCGTTAACGAGCATCGCGTTGAAGGCAACATCAAACGAGCCGCCGCCGAAGCCGCCAACCGCAAAATGAATTTGATAGGCTCGGCTAAAAGAGGCGCGATACCGCCACCATCACTTATTATTAAATTATGTATAATTTCAGATACAGTTTACTATTATTATTGTATCATTAGTGATATTTCTTCTCTCATTTTTCGCTCTTTTGCTCGGCTGTCGGCTGGTTTGCTGTTATTGCTGCTGGCTGCTGCTGCGGCTGCCGCTTTGGATTCGTCCCGCCGCTGAGCCCCCCTCGGACGACTCTTGTCTCTTCGGCGGACCCCCTGATGGCCCCATCTTCAAACGCACAACACCGATGAAGACCGAACGAATCCTACACTGGTAGCAGCCGTCGCGTCGTTTGCCTGCCTTGGCAAAACTGGTGGATCTTGTTCGATTCCAGAGCAATAATTAGTGATTTTGTTGCTGTTTTGTGGCCGATGATTGTAACGTTGTTGCTGCAATCGACGTCGTCCTGGTCGTGCGATGCAGCAGCAACACGACGAGCAGATGTTTCGAAGTTGTTGCCGTTGGCAGCTGATGGATGAATTTGCGCTGGGAATGCAAGTACCTCGGGTGATCAAACTGCCGTAAAATGGGTTTGCGATTTTGATGATTCTATTGAGTTAAGTAGGAAATTTTAATAAGGCTAATATTTCTCTTTTTTTCACTTACGGTTTCGACTATAAACGACATCGAATGATCCAATTAGGACTACACTAGACTAACCAAACGAATAACAAACATACTAGCATCTTCAGCAAAACGCTGCATTTGGTGACAGTTTTGTTGTTCTTTTGCTTCGAGGTCAGCTTGTTGTCCAAAGTTAGGCAGAGGCTATCAACTTGATTGTTCAATTGCGTTCTGTTTTTATAAAGGGAAGAATAAGAATTTACGTGGCTTATTCAAGGGTGTTCCTTCTCTACCATGGGTAGGTGCACGTGAACCCACCGGACAGCCTCGTCTGAGGGGATAACCTGCTGGTCACAGTCACCAGTGAGCCTAAGTACACGAATTCTTCGACCACTTCGATTTCGCCGCAACCGATACAAACTCGATCACGTTGTCTTCTCTTGAACCTCTTCCTACCATCGTTTTCGACGTGTTGATGACTAGTCAAATCCGTTTAGGTTCGCTTCTCAGTCTGATGTAGGCTTCCTCCATCCTCTCAAAGTTATGTGCCATAATATCAATGTCGTCGGCGAAACCAAATAACTGGACGGACTTCGTGAAAATCGTACCACTTGTGTCAATCCCTGCCCTTCGTATTACTCCCTCCAGAGCGATGTTGAATAGCAGACACGAAAGACCATCACCTTGCCGTAACCCTCTGCGCGTTTCAAAGGGACTCGAGAATGCCCCTGAAACTCGAACTACGCACATCACCCGATTCATCGCCGCCTTGATCAACCTTAACAGTTTATCCGGAAATCCGTATTTGTGCATTAGCTGACGAGCTCGGTGGTTTAGTGGCTACCACTTCTGCCTTATAAGCAGGAGGTTATGGGTTCAATTCCAGGCTCGTCCCTTTCCTACTTTGTATTTCTATCTTAGTTCTTTCTGTGTTTCACGTTCTACCAAAACAATTCCTACTGTTATAACCTTCCACACAATCCCAAAACCTCCCGTGGCACCTATGAGAGGTCGTAGAGTTCTCTGCATCTTTCTTAAGTAGGTGTCCTACTAACCATCCTTCCCCTTCCTCAGCATTCGCAAGGACGTGGCCAGGACAGATCTCGACTATTGGAGAGTGCATTGCTTCCATCTAAGGGATAGTGATTAGTCCCAAATTAATATCTGTGGTAGTGGTATCTGTGGTATGAAAGTGATGCTACTCTCATATAATACAGTCAAACCTCCATGAGTCGATATTGAAGGGACCATCGACTCGTGGAAATATCGAGATGTGGAATAGAATTTCCTTGAAAAGCTCTTTGAAGGGACCATCACAGTAGCCCAGAAATTATTTTTTAACATGGCAGAATTTGCTTCCATGAGTCGATATCGAGTCATAGAACATCGACTCATGGAGGTTTGACTGTAGTCTTGGCTTGTACCACCTACGAATTTGTGCGAATTGCTCAATGCTAATGCTAATACTAAATCCGTATTTGTGCATTAGCTGTAATAGCTGGTCTCGATCGATTGTATCATATGCGACTTTGAAATTGATTAATAGATGATGTGTGGCGTTGTTCTCGCGGCAGCGTAGAGCGTTCACCCGTGAATCCCGCCTGGGAACTCTCCTGCAATTGGTGTTAGTCGGCAGCATAACATTTGGAAGAGTACCTTGTAGACGGCTTCAATGTGATTTCACGGTAGTTGCTGCAATCCAGCTTCTCCTTCCAAATTCTGCTAATTACCCAGTGCAGCGCTCTACCCAGTACCTCAGCACCGTATTTAAACAGCTCTCCTGCTAGTTGGTTAACTCCAGGGGCTTTGTTCCCAGTCAACACAAGATCGTATATGATGTCACATAAGATGCTAAAGTGGAGGCCATATAGGTACTTCCCCATACAATATGTACGTATATCGCCTCTACTTTAGCATCTTATGTTGCATTATATGCGATTTTGTGTTGACTGGGTAGTTTTCAGCCGACCAATCTCCCCCTTGATTTCCTGGAGATCTGGAGCTGGAAAACGTTTGTTTTGCGTGCGTGCTCCCAGGTTCGTTACCACGCCACCTTCGTTTCATGCCACATCACCATTCAGGTGCTCTTCGTAGTGCTACCAAAACCAAAACATTCGCAAGGGAAGATCCATAAATTACGTCACGCAAAATTTGGCTATTTTCAACCCCCCCTCCCCCCTTCGTCACATTTTGTATTAAACCTCTAAAATTTTGTATGAGTCGTCACGTTGTTCGAACCCTCCCCCCTAGGAGCGTGATGTACTTTGTGGATGGCCCCCAAGCAAAATGGCTGGATTCAATTTACAAATCAGTTCAAGGATTTGTCAAATGACTTACCTACGATCAGCAATTTTTACCTTACCAAAGAAAAATCGTTTTCCCTTGGCGGTTGCCGAGAAGAAGTGCATCGTAATGAGGGCTCCAGCGTTGTTCCAGCTGATGAGGAACCGCCGGACATAAGCGCGTTCCACCCTTTCCTTAACGATGACCTTCAGCGTTTCACTACCCCTAAACTTCTCTACTACGGATGGCATAAACGATTTGCAGCATAACTTTGTCTTGATCAGCATAATCTGCTGACAAGAAAAACGCGCCAGTTTGCGGGCATGGACTAGTCGACTTTCGGCAGAACAGAACATTTGCCAGAAAAAGTCGTTCGGCTGAATAGTTTGTTTATGGCTGTTTGGCAGAAATAACCGTTTGGCAAAAAAGATATTTCGGCCATATCACCTGTTGAGTAGATGACATTTTCGCCCCGTTCTGTCCAAGAATCAGTCTGTCAATCAGTCTTTGGAAAAAGGTATCTCATCTTACCTTGCCTCAAACCGATAAATTGTTCCTCCTGAAAGAAGGTATCCTATCTGCTCTTTCCTTGAATCAAATTCCAGAAATGAAAGAAGGAATCAAATCATCTCTTGCCTTCTGCCGGTCAAATGCATCTCTCAAAGAAGAATATCTGCCTTTTCTTTGAACCGACCAAATGCCCGAATTGAAAGAAGGAGTCATATCCTCTCTTGCCTTCTGCCAAGCAAAAGCATCCCGCGAAGAAAGGATCATATCTCCCATTTCCTTTAGCCTTCGGGCACTAATTTTTATATAAACTTTTTAAAAACACGACTTTGCAAAAAGCAACATGTTTCTTATGATATGTAAAGCGTCATTAATAAAGGAAAATTGAACATATTTTGCATTAGTTCCAAAATTGATGATTCATTACACACACAACTATTAGGCCAAACGGCCGTTATGCCAAACGACATTATGCCAAATGACCTTTATGCCAAACGGCATGATGCCAAATGACCTACCACCTTCTGGCACAAATTTAATTCCGTTAGCTCGGTACAACTCCAACACGTTAAGGCTCAAGACTTCATAATTCTGTTTTGAAAATTAATGACGTTATTGCTTGTTAGTATTGGTGAGGCAACTAGTACAAAAAAGTGACGAAAATTTGAGGTGGGTGGAAATGGGGTGGTAAAAGCTTGTCAGCTGTTACATAATGTTGCCAGATGCAACAAAATATTTATTTTTGAGCATTTATGAAATATTTATTATATGGAAACTTATTTTAACATTCTTCATACACCACTGGGCTTTCAACATACAGTTTTAGGGAAAGTACAGTAAACACTTTGATTCTCCGAATATTTACATTTTATCCTTAAAATATCGTGCACCGAGCACACTGAAACAGTTTCCCAAATTAATGTAAGACGAAATAATGTCTTTTTTATTCTTCATCCGCAGACTGTTTGTTTGCTGCTGCGTAAGTCTCGTGCCATCCATCCACACTTTCTTGTGCGCAGTGCAAATAGAACATAATCGAGTTAATTAGGCTGAGGCACACAGCCTTGAAAGAGTGCTAGCCGCAGGTATTGATTTATTAGTTCTAATCTATAAAATGAGTAAGGAATAATGAAATGTATATTTGCCACCAAAACCGATTATACGTTGAGAAAATATTCTACGAAAACATTGATGGTGGGGAGAAAATAGTAAAAGTATGTGCAGTCGTCTGCTTGGTCGTGGCTGCTGCAGCCACCTGGCACGACGCCATCTTTCTGCAACCAACATCTCAAAGTAAAATTTATGGTAGTATTTGTGTTGTTTTTGTTTCCAACATCTGATTTGATTCCCATTGGGATCCTAAAATGTCAGTGAGGACCAGTCGCGCAATGTTGGCTGCAAAACAAACCCATTGTGCGAGATATGGATGACACCCACCTGGGCTGCTGCTGCGGCTGCCGTGGTTTTTTTTTTATTGAATGCATGGTAGGATTAATGGTACGGTAAAATTAAATGTCAACAATTCTCCATCCTACCAACAGAAGCTTGCATAATCTTTTCTTTTTTTCTGGTTGATTTGATTAATTCGACAAACCGCAATAATTATTTGTTTAAATAAATCTGGCAATGATGAAATGATGATTCTTTTCTTGTATATGCATACAGTTGTTTGCGTGTCGACTAGCATATTCGATGTATTGTTTTGATATTTCTTATGTCGAATTCGTTTTTAAAAAGTTCCAACCTAAGTGCTGTCAAAGTGTTTTTTTATACGCTCAGGTTGGAACTAGGTTCGCACTAGTTCCAACCCCAAAGCTGTCGGGTTCGCACTGTGTTGTTTCACGGTTTCGCACCAGGTTCACCAATACAACTGCACTTCAACTGTCAAAACAATGTGGGTGGAATAAACAAGCCGAAGGGAAATACAAACCAGAGTAAAAACGAAACTGTTTGTGCGTTTAATAAAGAATGCGCATCGAAAGCCGTTTTACGGAAAAAAATTATTCCCTGTGGTATTTGTCAACATTTGCATTATATTTAAATTCCCTTAGGACTTTTTTCAGTAATCCCAGAATAATTTGTTTTAAACAGAAATATTATATTGCAATTTGTTCTAAAATTCCCCCATTAATTATTTCTTTAAGTAGTTCTTCAAAAAATCATATGCAAATTCCTCGAAGAATTCTTATAATTCGTTCAGGTATTCCTCCTTGAAGTCTTGTATGCATTCCATTGCGAATTCTTCCCAGAATGCATTAGAGCAATATTTCAGGCATTCCTTCATAATATTTTTCCAGAAGTTCATCTGGAAATTCCTCCAAGAACTCCTACGAAATTTCTTCCAAGAATTTCTTTGGAAGTTCCTTCAGGAATTCCTCCAGAAGTTCCTCCAGGAAGTTTCTGCCAGGAATTCCTCCGGAAGTTAATACAGGAATTCCACCAGCTATTCCGGAATTATTCCGGAAGTTCTTCCGGAAGTTCCTCCAGAAATCCATCCGGAAGTTCCTTCAAAATTTTCCCCCTGGAATTCCTTCAGAAGTTCCTCCAGGAATTCCTCCGGAGTATCCTGAGAAATTTCGGGAGGGACTTCCGAAGGAATTTTTGGAGGGACTTCTGGAGGTATTCCTTGGAGGAACTTCTAGAGGAACTTTCGGAATGAATTTCTGGAGGAACCTCCGGAGGAATTCTTGGAGGAACAGCTGGAGGACCTTCCGGAGGAATTCCTGGGAGTACTTCCGGAGGAATTCCTGGAGGAACTACCGGAGGAATTTATGGTGGAACTTCCGGATGGATTTCTGGAGGAGCTTCCAGAGGAATTTCTGGAGGAACTTCCGTAGGAGTTTCTGGAGGAACTTCCGGAGGAATACCTGGAGGAACAGCTGGTGGGATTCCTGGATGAACTTCCGGAGGAATTCCTGGAGGAACTTCCTGAGAAATTCTGAAGGAAGATCTAGAGGAATTCCTGGAGGAATCTCTGAAGGAACTCCTGGAGGAACTTCCGGAGCAATTTCTGGAGGAACTTTCGGACGAATTCTTGGAGGAACTTCCGGAGGAATTCCTGGATGAACCACCGGAGGAATACCTGGAGGAAATTCTGGAGGAACTTCCGGAGGAATACCTGACGGTACTTCTGGAAGAACTCATAAATGAATTTGAGTAGGATTTCATGAATGAATTTCCAAATGATTTACTGAAGGAACTTCCGGAAGAAGTTTTGAAGTATTTTTGGGAGGAATTCCTGAAGGAATGTTCCAAAGATTTTCTGAAGGAACTTCCGAAGGAAATTTTTAAGGAACTTCGGAACTTTCCTAACGAACTCCCGAGTTCCGATCGTAACTTCAGGAAGAAGAGGAACTTATGAATAGATTCCTGAAGAAATTTCCGAAGGAATTTCTGAAGAAACATCCGGAGGAATTCCGGAAAGAAACTCCGAGTAAATGCCTGCAAGAACTTGCGGAGGAATTCCTGAAGAAGCGAAAAGGTAGATATATCCATCCAAAAGTAAATTTCGTAATTCGCGAAAATCAGAGCGCGTACTTAATCATTTTTTATCATGATCTGATTCGTTGTGGCCCACAAACAGCCAGTGCACTGGTAAAATCGGTATGGTGTCGATCATATGTTTCGAATCAAAACAAACACGATGCCACGCACACCACCATATCCAATGACAGATGGAACTGAAAACGTTTTTTTATTCAGGGTTCGGGTTGACACTGACCCAGGTTTAAAAACGAATTCGACATTAGTTGCTTTGCCGAGATTTTGAGCGCACTATTTCACCTAATGCGGTAGTGAATTTGGGTGTTCCGAATTTTGCAACATTCACAATACGGCCGTCAAATTTGTCTCTCACTTCAAATTTTTTAAAGCAGTTTTCGTTGGTTTTTCGACATGAAGTGAAGAAATTGGTGTTCAACATCAAAGACAAAAGTGTTGGTGTGTGTACAATTAGTATTCAAAAATTGTCTAGGAAAAAAGCAGTTTTAAGCGCTTTACAGTCAATTAATTAATAATTAATTAGCTGGATGAGTGAAAAATTCATATGAAAATACCATGAATATACGTTGACAGAGGTAAGTTGGTGAATAGCAGTGAAATATTGAATTTTGGCTAAAATTGCATTAGTATTAGTGCGAATGGGCCCTCCTTAGCCGTGCGGTAAGACGCGCGGCTACAAAGCAAGACCATGCTGAGGGTGGCTGGGTTCGATTCCCGGTGCCGGTCTAGGCAATTTTCGGATTGGAAATTATCTCGACTTCCTTGGGCATAAAAGTATCATCGTGTTAGCCTCAAGATATACGAATGCGAAAATGGTAACCTGGCTTAGAAACCTCGCAGTTAATTGTGGAAGTGCTTAATGAACACTAAGCTGCAAGGCGGCTCTGTCCCAGTGTGGGGATGTAATGCCAATAAGAAGAAGAAGATTAGTGCGAATGAGAATAAAATCATCTTCATCATCAAATTGATCACGGTTTATAGAGCCTTAAGTAATGAAGGGAGCGCTTACTTCACCACATCCGCAAATCGCTTACCTTTGTTGCAAATTTTGATAACTCCTTCGTTCGGATATCCTCCGGAACTTCGAATTTAGACTTGGCAATAAAATATTCTTGCCCAGAAAGTTGACGGAATTCAGCTTTGAAGTAGGTTTCGTCATCCATGCCGATGCAAAACGATTCGGTGAACAACTTAATAACTGTCCATTGGACCACTCCCTTCTTTCCTTTGAACACTCAGACGCTCCTTGAAGGTTCTTATTACACGAGACACAGTTGAATCTGCAATCTCGAGCTATTTTAGCGATCGATCGGTGGGACGCCTCTGGATTTTGATTTTAGATGCACAAAAATTTGTCCCTGGCAATTTCTTGTTCCGACGGCATGATTGGATCCACTGTATGAAAAACTATGAAACTCTACAGATGTAAACAATACACTATAAATAAGATTTGCTCAAATTTTCAGGTTTTTTACACAGATAGAAAAAGTTGTTGAAACTTATACGAAAATAATGCACATAAAGAGAATGCCAAAAAGAGCGTAATTTTAAACGATATTTTTGCTTGAATGTATGCAATTTGTATTGCATTTTGTCACTAATTATTCGATTAAGTGGCATAATGCTATACAAACTGCATACATTCAGGGCGAAATAGATGGAAAAGATTCAGGTATGCTCAGAATAGTGTAATTTTCCGCGTCTGTATTTTTACGCGATGATTAGTTTTCATTATTTTTTTTGTGTACTTATACGGTTCAAAAGTTACAGAAGATTTTTGGTGTCATTTTTATCGAATTTAAACTAAAATTTCCAGAGCAACTGTGTCGCAAACACAGATATTAGTACACTCTGAAAAGATGAACATTAAAAGTGTGTTGATTGGTCGTTGAACGATTGAAATCTTGTCCCATATTAATATGTTAGAACTGTAAACGCTATCACACCTATGGTCGAATTGAATACAGCCTTTCTTTGTGAAAGAGTTTTTTTTTCCCAATTTCTGTTGTCAGCTGACAAATGATCCTTGGTGAACTAATTACCCGAGATCGAGCAATGAGAGGATCTTTAGTTATTGTTTAATTTTTTTTTCTAATTCTAAGATTTTGTAGATAACGGAACCACCACAACGAAAGAATAAACTAGAGTTCTCTTCCACTCTACAGTAGGCTGATCATTGGCCAATAGTACAAATGCATTCACTGCTGATGGCGCTACTGACATCCAAAGACACCACAGAAATTCGAACATTTGCAAAAGCTTGATGCATACCAGACAACGCTTTTCGGATGGCAAACTTTTCCCTGTAGTCGCCGGATTGAGCATGGACATATTCCATTTCCTTTTTTAACTTTTTTGCATTAATATCTACCATGAGGAACTACCTTGGCAACTGAATTTACCGACCTCGAAATAATGCCGCTGAATGTCCGCGAAACTTGCACTGGAGCACTCAGTTGGGCAACAACATAACTTTTCTCAGTGGTTAATATGTTAATATAGTAGAAAGTAGAAGCATAAGCATTATAACGCTAGAGGCGCTGTTATTCCATATAACATTTGGCCGGGGTTCTGCCAAATCGCACCAAGCGCCAACAAAAAATTACCCGTTTTTCTAACCAAACTTTCGGTTAGAAGATTGAATTGATCAAAAATCGTATCGGATGTCTCTCAACCTCATAACTGTGGATATCCTTCAACACATGTACGAATGAGTTGATATGAAATGACGTCCATTTTCTTTTTGCAAGCAAAATACCGGCCGTCAGTCAAAAAGCCGCTTGGTGCGTTTTGGCTGATCCCCGACCATTTGTGATCAACATGATTCAACCATAGTGACACGGATTATGAATAAATGGTTTGGACGGTACCTTGATACGGCACTGCACGGACTGCTCTTTTTCGTTGCAAAGAAATTAGAAAACAATAAGGCCACTAAATGTCAAAATTTATGAAGAACGAAAGAGAAAGAGATTTTTCGGTGCAGTGCCCTATTGTCATTTTTTTGGTTCACTTGTCCTCAATAGAGGTGTGCGCCGCTGACGACATTTTTGCATCGAAGCGTTGTCACGTTGACGTCATTTAATATTTGTCATAATTTTCCGCTGGTCTATTCGCCGATTCAAATTTGAAAAAGTCCACAGATTCAGTGGAATTTCCGTAGGATTCCCCTATTTATCCATTGTTTACATTGAAACTCCAGTGAATTTTTCGTATTATACGTATTCATACAATTTCACGCTGAATTTTCGAAATGCTCTCCTTAAAATTGAAAAACTGTGAGTGGGAATTCCGAAGGATTTCCCGTTGAACTCCAAAGAATTTCTTGTTGAAATTTAATTTTTGAACAGAGAAGTGTCGTTTGGTATAAAGTCATTTATCCTAAGGCTACAAGGCTAAAAATTGTTTGGCCGGCTAAAAATTACTTGGCCGAAAATGTCATGTGTTCGAACAGTTTCTTTGACTGAAAAAATCGGTTGACCGAATAGCTCAATTGGCAGAAAAGGTCGTTTGGCAGAAAGGGCCATTTGGCCGAAATTGCCATTTAAAAAAAGTTGTTTCGCCAAGAATGATTCATTTGGCAGAAAATGCCATTTGGCTGAAATTGTTGTTTTGCAGAAAGGACATTTCGAGTCAAATGGCTCTTTCTGCCAAACGACATTTTCTACCAAACAGCATTTTCGGCCAAATTATCATTTTGTTCGCCTAACGACCATTTCAGCCAGACGGCGTTTTTTACCCAAATGACCAGTTAAGGCAAACAACTTTTTCGGCCGAATTAATCTTTCGACTTCTTCTTCTTCTTATTGGCATTAAATCTCCCACTGGGACATTGCCACTCCCCTGTTTAATGTTCATTCAGCACGTCCACAGTTATTACCGCGAGGTTTCTAAGTCAAGTTACCATATTTGCATTCGTATATAATGAGGATAACTCGATGATACTTTTATGCCCAGGGAAGTCCAGTAAATTTTTAAACCAAAAAATGCCTAGCCCGGCACCGGGAATTGAACCCAGCTACCCTCAGCATGGCCTTACTTTACAGCCGTGCATCTTATCGCTAGGCTAAAGAGCTGTATGCTGTATGTCGCTTTCGGCCAAATGACATTTTCGGTAAAACCATTTTTGACGTAATAACAATTTCGGATGGCTTTCTTACAGGGTAGCAACCATTAATATGCATGGTCAGTCTAAGCTAAGCCAAGCTAGTTAATTTCGGATCCCTTTCCGTCGCATGACTTTTGGTTAAACGACGGGAAGAATCATTTGGACGAGAGCCGAACGAATTTATCATTTGGCCGAATAAACCAATCCATCTGGTCGAAAATGTCATTAAACAGAAATTGTCATGTGGCCCAACCAGTCATTTTGCTGAAAAAGTCGTTCGGCCGAATAGGTCATTTAACCAAAATGTTCCTTTGGACAAAAAGTCATTTGGTCGAAATGGTCGTTTGAAAGAAAGGCCATTTGGCCATTTAGCCAAACGGATGGACATTTTCACTCATACTGCCCTTTCAGTAAATGACATTTGGTCGAATGACCTGTTGGGCCACTCGAGCAGCACATGCCAGGAAAAAATGCTTGCAGTAACTTTATAGTAACTTAATCTGTTCACATACCAGTTGTCGTAGCCCATGTGAAACACGCGTGCTGCAAGGGAAAATGCCGACTATTTTGGCGGAACGGCCTTTTCAGCCTGATGACCTATTCGGCCAAACGAACATTTCGACCAAAATAATCGACAATACAAAGAGTTTCCTGTCACTTGGGGTGAGGCGTTTGGCCCAGGTATTTGTTAAAATCCATTTTTTCATGACTTGATGTTGAAAGAGCTGAAGAATGAAGGCCATTCTTCCGGGTCGTCAAAAAACCCTGGATATCACGTGTCACTACATGTATTGCTGATAACAGCTTCGGGAGGGTCGCTACACTTGTAATGCAGCCAAAACACTTCCATCATTTCCGATATTAGGAACCGAGGAGGAACAAATGTTTGCCAACTAAGATGATCCGATGGATAGTTGACTGCACCACAAACCGCAATCCTTATAATAGCTTATAATCTAAGCAAATGCGGTGTCTACGGTTGCATTGGATGGATGTTGGAGAATGATGAGCAGCAAGACTTCGTTGCTGTTAGTTGGTTGGAGGGTATGAGCTTGGATATCCATTGAAATTGTCTGCTCACCCCAAAATGTTTACAAAGCTGCTGTATTTGATCCAATGAAGGATTCTCTCGGTAGATTTTGAGGTACGTCTAGTTGGAATGACGGACTGAGTCCATTTCCTTCCGTTGCGCCTGCCTCGTTAACAATCATCACGGTTGGTAGCTCTTTCCTACTTGCGCCCACTCAGCGATAGTAAATCAACTACTCCACAGTGTTTGAACTGTATGTGATTATTGCTTCATACATTCTGTTACTTGCTCTGACCGATTTCGTTTCTCAATATTGTCAATCTAACTCCGTTTACTGCGATTTTCTATGTCATCTTCTTCAACAAACGAATCTGACACTCCTGATCTTCCTGAACGCTTTTCTTTCTCCAAACGACGAATTCTTAGCACGAGCCTAGCCTTCCGACTGGCTAAAACCCGGATCGAGGCAGACCTTGTGGGAGCTGGTACGCACTTCATACAAACTTGATTCCAATTCTTTTTATCGAATCAGTTACCTACTCCGGCACAGGAGAAGGGCCTCAAATTGGCACAATTAACGCACTGAACCACATTATCCGCGTTGTCCGCCTGTTACACATTGCACAATTGAAAGCTTGCCGGCTTGGTGTTGTTCTGTACTACACGCTGGTCATTATATTTTTTTCCGGAGAACAAAGTACCCGTCCCCGGAGAACAGAGTAGATTACTGGTTCTGATAGCAACCGATTATTTGAAAGGCTTCAATTTTTTGACATGAAATTGGTGTGTGAGTTTCTTCCTCTGCGTTACCGGGACACCCGTATTTAATGTTATTTTATGTATTTTGGATAGAAATGATGACAATTCTGCGTGGTCTGCATGCATAGAACAATGCATGAGACTATTTGTCAGAATTGGTTGGACGCCCGTCAGAAGATTACTGTTGATCGCAATAAACAAAATTTTGCGTGGTGGGACACCTGAACGTGAAGCAAGGGTGTCTAAGTTCTCTTTTCTGTATTAGTAAAAAGTCCGGAGGAATGACACGTAACATAGTGTTTTTGAACACAAAACATACGGATAAGCTGATCTGTAAAAAAATGTGTGCTTATAATCGTTTAGCGTAACTAAAATGTTATGAATTTCAATTAAAACCAGACAGACACTTGATGAACAAAAAATAAAGACAAACTTTTTTTTAAATTTCTTTTCTTGTTATTTTTTTTGTGTTAAATAAAAGGGAAAATGTGAGGAACATGTCTAGAACGTGCATAGGTATAGCCCCTGAGTTGCACAACATGCATTCGGAATAATTATATAAATATTCCAAGGATCCTATTGTGACATACTTAACCTTAGATGTCCTACATTATATTTCTGGTGCTCTTTGAAAGCAAAATATTTTAATAATAGACTCAAACAGGATATTATATGTAACTGGTTTTGGTACATTCCATACCATCTCCCCCTTGCTCGCAGTCTCAAGGTAAATTTCTGCTTCCGACGGTGACCAACACCACCATGGATGGAGCACGCGAGAGAACGAGAGACATCCATTTCTCACGGCGGCAAAACTCCTTTGATCTTTGGTTTGTTATGCTTCTCTGCAACTGAACTTACGTCGCCGCTGGCAACCTTCCGTATCCAATATCACTGGATGGAATCGGGGCCGTAGAACCACAAAACCGCATCAACCAGCTGCTCAACTGGGGTGTGCTCTCGGTCAGTTCCATCACTGCCGACTTAGTCCAATTTACTCCTTACTTGAAGAATTGGACCGACTGACTCGGTACTCGCGGTTTCTCTTGCTCTCTTTCTCTCTCGCTCTCTCACGGAAGGCTTATCCTCCGAAATTGGCTACCGTGCTACACCGCACGCAGCTCTACGGCGGGGGGGACCGGATGACATTCAATGGGGACCGTAAATCACCACCTCAAAGTGCGATCGAAAAAAAAAATTCGCCACCACCTCGCCCGTTCGTCGTGACCAACCTGAACCTGTATCTCCATTCGTACCTCAACGTACATGTACGATGTTGGGTTGATTCGCAGTCGCGCATTCCAAAATGTGCGAAGAGCGCGCGAGAGATCGGACGGGACGCGGACCGGGGCATTCCGGGTACCCGGCTGGACCGGTTTTCTTTTGATAGTGGCGGCGTTTATCAACTTGCGTAACGATCGATGACGACGCGCGCGGCATCGTCTGTTTTTATCAAAACAGCAAGCCCGGATCCGTTTGGGTGTACGACGGTGAGCTCATTTGGCGAAAGGGTACGGAATCGGGTCAAAATAAAGGGCCTTGATACAGTTCCGATAAAGTGAGAATGGTTCTGGAACTCTACATTCCTCGTGAATCATTTTTTTTGGAAAACATGCTTTAGGTATGACATTTGAACTGCCTTGATTGTTTTAAACGCTTAATACGCACCAAGAAAGGTCAATTCTGAGGCCATTGCTTCGACAAAACGGATACAGTTCGATTACTACTCGTAATCAGTAGAAACAATCAATTATTTATTATTGGATAATGTTTGTCACTGTGCGAGTTGCAATGACATTTAAATGCCAGAAGAAAACCATATTGACGGCCATGTCCTTACAAAAGTAAAGCGTTAGATGTATTTTTTGTATCAGCATCGATTTTTGTTGATCAAGCGGAAGAACTGCGTAGAACGCATAATTTGTAAAATAATAAAGCAAACAAATTCGAAAGCTTCTTTCACATTGAACATTGTGTTCAACTTATCCCAGCTTGTGGCACTTCCAAAGAAATAATTACGCGTTCGATCGATTACCAGACTGAACAGAATCAACAACAAATCTTGATTTACTTCGGTGGAACATGCTTACTAGGCTTGAAGTTCATAAATTAGCACTTCGTGCGGAAATCTCTTTCCGCACCCGGAATGACCGCTGCTGCTGTTGCTGCTGCCGCCGAAGCAATTGCAAACTGCCTACGCTTAGGGATGTCGCAAATTAATCGATTACTTTGATTAATCGATTAATCTTTGCGATAATCGATTAATTTTGAATCGATTACCTCCCAACGATTAATTGATTCAATAATCGACAAGAATCGGGAGTAATCGATTAGTTACTAATCGATTAATCGGGATTTTACGACAGCTATAAGATGTCGATTACTTCGATTAATCGATTTATCGTTTTGATAATCGATTAATTTTGAATCGATTACCTCCCAACGAAGAATCGATTCAATAATCGTCAAGACTCGAGAGTAATCGATTAGTTACTAATCGATTAATTGAGATTTTACGACATCTCTACCTACGCTCCCCGGAGATCGAGAGCAAACTCAACATAAACCGAGTGTACCCCCTCGGGAGCTGGGCGGCGGCGGCACCGCTTTCAAGTGGCGCAAACAAGACAAGTCCAAATTTGTTTATGTTGGCCGGTTGAATTCCGATCGCGAGTGTCCGCGCCTGCCTTCGAAGGAGATCGACGAGAATAGTCGTCCCCCCTGTCGTGAGCCGGCGGCCGAGAGACAAGACGAGACGACGATAGTCAGCCGGGGCCGTGGCACAGCAGCGCGCAGGCAGACTGTGATTTACGGCCCAATGGCGTCTGCGGCGGCAAAGGTTCCTGCCGCTTGAAACTCGAGCTCTGTCGATCTCTCTCTCCAGCTGATAATTAATTGTTAAGCAAGCAGGTTTTGCGGCGGTGGCAGAGCGGCTCGGCCTAAGACCAAAAGGCGATCCGGAATGCCAACGCTTTGTCAAAGTGTGCCGACTTCTGCTGGCGGCTGGCGGCGATGAACGATTTATACTCTTCGGTGTGTCAGAGCCGGAGTCGTCGAACGCAGTGGAGGAAAGAACAACAAACAGACAGACACCCGAGGACTGGTCCTAAGTAAACAGATTCTCGGAACTAGGTGTGAAACCAGGTCCCAGTGGGAAAGCGAGATGAATGGTACCGCGCCGCTAACTAAGTCGACGGACGGTTTGTGTGTTGTCGACTGATGTTGTTAAATAAATAAGTGCAAGTTGATGCGGATGCTGTTCGGACAACAACAGCCGGCAGTTAGACAAGTGATGTACGAACAACCGGCGCAACAACGACAACAAACTGCTGGTTGAACAAACTCTCTGATGGGGGCTGCGTGGATAACGCATTCAACACAAAGAAGGCTTTTTAAGATTTTTCGATAATATTCTGTAACAAGATTATTATGGGTCTCATTAGGTTGTCCAAAAGGCGACATGGCGGTAATCGTTCAGTTGTTCAAGGAGGGCCTATCTTTGCGCGCTCTTGAAAACACGTTCCTTCTGTAGAACATTCTACCAAACCGCAAATCAGACGCCAACGATGACTGCCAACACACGAGACGCACTCCACTTGCAACGCAACACAACACAACAGAACAGGTGCATCACATCCCGTTTTCTCATTATCCTCTTCCGATCGTTGCCGCCCTCTCAGCCTCATCGTGCCCTCCTGCCCTGCGGATCCTTTTTGTCGGCGTACGTCTGACACCGATCGCTGCCCAAATATGATGATGACGACGACGACGGCGGCGGCGGCGGCGGCAGCCGGCACGAATATGAATTTGCAAAATTTTCGACGGCGGATGTGAGCCCTCTTTCATTGAGACTCCGAGTCGCTCGGTGTGCCGCCCTGTCCTTGCGCGCCTTGCCCATTCGACCCCCCCCCTCTTTGCGATGATGTTATATATCGTTGCCGTCGTCGCTTCACTTCGAGGTTCGGCGCGAGAAACGCGATGCTTTCCTTGTAATCTTTTATTTATTGTATTATATTTGCACTCTCTTATTTCAATCGGTTTCTGAACGATCGACTCGTCGCGTTGCGACCTTCTTTCTGCAGTCCGTTGCACCCACCACAAAGAGGCAGACCAAAGCGACCTTACTTTACGATCATTGTCCAAAGTCATGCAGGAAAACGATTATTCTTTGGCGGGGCACAGAGGAGCAGACGTTTCTCTAACGAAGTTGGATAGTGAGTGACATTATCGGCGAACTACACAATTTTAAAAACGTGTAATAGATTTTTTTTCGGGGATGTTAACTTCATCAACCAAAGAACCAACAGATGGCGACTGTGTTTCACCTTTCATCGCAAAAACAGTCCACAAAACATGTTACGCCGCTTTGTCTGTGGTTAACTGTTGTTAGTTGTGGCGGCATCCCGGGTCCTCCAGTTCAAGTTGTTTTGCATCTTGAGGCAACCGGGCGGCGGCCTCACGGCAATAATGACCGTCTTTGACGATGCAATGGATGCAAATTCCGAAAAAAAAAAAACGGAACAATAATGCAAGTTGCAAAAATCCAGACACAAAAACAACGCACCCATCCTTGCGTAGTTGTTTGACGATGAGTGGTCGGTGTCGGTGGATGCAAATGAGGGATATTTTTTCAGGGGAATAGAGTGATGCAAAGTAATTTTGGGAATAAACGATAGTCTATTTCGAATATAATTCTGATTCGATTATTTTATGCAGCAGTTTGTTATTCATTGATCGGAGGTATTCGAGTTCTGAGAAGAGTCAAGTTGAAGAAAGGTGAATTTGAAATACTAAAATCTGTGAATATGAAAATATAGACTTGTGCCATAAGGAATATTCAATGCATTAAAGGATGATTTCGATTTCGTGAAAAAAAAAAACATTTCCAGATAATTGCATTATACATTCTTCTTCCGGAATCTCTCAATGCAATTTTTCTTCTCAATATTCGTAGGACAGTCCTTTCGAAAAATCCTCAAAATTATGTTCATAAAAAACATGGGTTTTTCTTTCTTACGTTATGTTAATGTTAGTGTACGGGCTTGGTGGTCATATAACTACCGCTTCTGCCTCATACGCAGGAGGTCGTGGGTTCAATCTCAGGCCCGTTCCATTCCTCCTACTTTGTATCTTTTCATATATTTCTCATGTTCTAGCAATCGCTAAAACTGGAAATGGGCTTTCATACAGTTTCCATCTTCTATCCCTATAACTTGATTAGGTGTAGTAGGTTACTGTTAGAATTCGAAATGAGCGAAGAAAAGTTCGTTTCGGATCCAATTAGAATATAATACTACATCACCCTTTCATAACTATCACATTGGCAACCCGTTAACCAAGACGAACCTCTGCCATAAAACCTTATCCCCAAGATTCCAATAAAATTCCGCAGGAACTCGTGGCGAGTGCAGAGGTGTTCTCGGCTTACAGTGGGCGAGTGACTGCATCATCAATTCCTTCCCATCCCTGATGATCGTGAGGACGTGGCCAACGCCGTTATCGACTATCCAAAATACTAGAGCTCTCGGACTGTGCACATTGAAGTTGGATAGCAAATCCCATGCTTTCATCCATTGGTTCCCTGCGCAATTGCGATTGTTCAGGTCGATCACGGAGTAGCAACTACGAAATGCACGGTCATCATGCTCATGCTCATGCTTACGTTTTGTTGATGTTAGTGGTTGGAAAGGCGCATTATTTGAAATTAATCTGTTCTTTACAAATGAAAGTTGATTTGACAGGAATTTTAACCAAACTACAAAGCACAATGTCATCATAGCAGCGGCGGCTATCGGGGGCAGGGCTATCATACCAGATTTATCTGGCACTGTCAGACTTTTTAGCACGAAATAGAATAAACCATCCAAAATGGCGAGATTCAACGGATTTCCGTGATTTTACATTTCAAACTTTTAATTCGGAAGGCATATTATGAACACTTAAGCAAATTTTTCGCTTCGGAGGTCTTTATGGCATAAACATTAAAATAGCGAAAAAATAGAACTTTCATATAAGCGCTTGATAATCATACTTGATTAAATGTAACTATCAATACTTGATTTTATTCTATCAAACTTTGTCGCAAATGCCGAACACTCATGATAGTAAAATTTGTCTCATATTCCGATTCAAATAATGCACTAAAATGCAAAATTTCAACGTTTTTCCATTGTTGAACCATTATGTCCTTGAACTTTACGCCTGCTGAAAAAATTTGATAATTTATGCACTTATAATGAAATGTTTCAGACAAATCTCCATGTAATAAGTGTTCGAGATTTGAGTTAAAACGGTATTATTCAACTATTAATTTTTATCCAAAAGTTCAGATATCAAATGGTTTCGGAATTAGTCGAATTTCGTTTTGGCATACCCCAGGTAAGACTTCTTATTTTGAGCTTCGTTTGTTTGCACATCGCATCAAAATCCAATTTTAGAAGTACAGTACAGAGGACAGTTTTTGTTCTTTTCTCCGCTGCCGCACATGATTTTGAGATGTGCTGAAACCAAGATTTATTTACATTTATGCCTTCGCGAGGTGATGGCTAAGGCGGAAATTGTGGTAGCTATTTTTTAACTCTGTCGTTATAAGCATGTGGGATACATAAAATAAAAATGGAAACTTCGCCTTCTTACAGTTACTTTGAGTTAAAATTAAAAACGAATCCCGTCAATATCAATGAAATGTCGTAGATTTTCGTAATTCCTTCCGTGTTATCGTTTCCAACGGAATTTTAGGATATTTCCTCGTACGAAAATCACGAGTTTGTTTGAGTACACCTTGAAAAACTAAAATAAGATTTATATGGGAATGTCGCATGGGCAGTTCACAACGCGCATTTACGTCTACTAGGCAGGACAAAGTCTGCCGGGTCCACTACATCCAACCGTCGGAGCTCTCAAAATTGTTAGATTCTTATACAATACTTGTATAAGGACCTAACATTTTCGCTTATGCTCAGTTCGTATACAGGTTTTGTTAGATTCTTATACAGAATTGTTAGAAAAAATCTAACAACCGCCGGTTGGGGTTATTGGAAATAAATCGGTTCTATTGAGGACCACCATTTTATGTAAGAGCACGCGCTGCCATGTTTTTCTGCCCCATGAATGGCGTCTATAACGATTCAGCGGTGAATCTTCAACTGTCTTCAATTTTTAATGTCAACAGCAGTCAAAAGAAATTCTTAACGCCTCTCTGAGAAGTTATGAATGGTGAGTGAAAATCATTTTTTTTCCTTCTTTATTAAAGAGGTTTCTAGCTCTTGGCTGTGTGAGTGAAAATCATTTATAACTTCTCTGTTCTAACTTTTCGCAGTACGAAGGTGATTGATAAGAGAGTAGTCAAATGACTCGTTTGACCAATTGACATATTCGGCCGAACGACATATTCAGCTGAATGACTTTTTCGGCTACATGACCTATTTGGCCGAATGACATATTCGGCCAAATAACCTATTCGGCCGTATGACCCGTTCGGCCGGAT
Organism: Armigeres subalbatus; assembly: GCF_024139115.2. Classification (NCBI taxonomy): domain Eukaryota; kingdom Metazoa; phylum Arthropoda; class Insecta; order Diptera; family Culicidae; genus Armigeres; species Armigeres subalbatus. Next base: position 107,044,023 of record NC_085140.1, on the reverse strand, counting down.
GGGTTTCGGCTTAATAGTTTGTTCGACACATGGCTTCCGGCCGAATGAGTTTCGGCCAAACAACCCTTCCACGCTAAAAACAGTTAAAGCTCAAGTATTTTCATTATTGTATGAAAAAACATTAACTGCAACTGTTTTCAACAACTAGTTTTCGAGAAATTAAGAGTTTAAAGTAGGTGGACGAAAATTGGGATCTGGGCGATTTACGTGTGCCGATTATTTGAACAATTTCTAAAAAAATATAAGTCCTTAACCTTCGGGGACTCGCGCCGTTGTAAAAAGTACAACACCTTCGAAAAAAGCACGCTTCTCGTTCACAACAGGACTAAGCGAGTCCCGGAAGGTTAAAAAATTATGAATGAATATGTTTCTTTCCATTTTTCTAAAGGCTTTACTCCCAAAAGGGGTTTGCGTAGAAATACCTGTTGAAATTAAATGGAAAGCACAGAAGTTTATCCAGATTTGCAATTGTGGTCAGTCACGGTTAGACGACGACTAACAAGCCTTTTCGGGAAGATTTTTTTTATTTTAAAGGCTCATTATTATTTTAAAAACACTTTCTATTTACTTCCCTTAATAAGGAAAACAATGAAAACTAAGGATGAATTACGCCTGCCCTCAGATGAGCGCTTAATTTACTTTGATCGCGTCATGCTGTACTACATTGTTTGTTCAAATTGCTATTGCGTCCGCCCTGATAGGACTCAGTTGAGCATTGAATTCAACCCCTACTCCCCTGAAAAAAATGCGAAAAAGAATCCACGTGTCTTGGAGGGACTCGAACCATCAACATCCTACTGCTGCGTAGAACAGTCGCACTCACCAAATGCTTTAGCCAAGCAATCCGTTGGTATATCAGAGCGTAATTGATTCATATCTAATTCAATGCAAAATCTCTTCAATTGTGTACAAGTGGTGGGATGAAATAGTAGTTTCTGGCTTTATGACGAGTAGTTCCACAAACATAAGAACCATCAGATCAGAAAATAGTAAGGACTGCGTTTCAAAAAAAATCTTTAAAAATAGAAGAAATGAAGATTAATTAAACAAATCTGTTCTGGATACTTCATAAAATTATTCCGAAATATCTTACAGCATTCTTTTTGGGAACTTAGTCAAAACAATTTCGCACAATTTCCTGTGTCCAGAATTTACATCAGGCGCTGTAAATTTTTTGACGTAGGGTTAATCCTTTGAAATTTTGTACACTTACTTACTTACGGATCCTGTACACCTCAGGTGGTGGCAAGGGCCGACTTGAAAGATCTCCATCCTGAGCGTTGCCCGGCTATCGCTTTAACCTGTTGCCAGGTTAGATTTCTTCGCCGCCATGAGCCTCTGGGTCTGCCTCTGCTGCGATGTCCCGCTGGGTTCCAGTCTAATGCTTGTTTACAGATTTCGTTTCCGCCTCTACGTAGAGTGTGGCCGACCCAGGCCCACTTCTGATCCCGAATTTCGGTTGCTATCGGCCTCTGGTGACAACGACGATGGAGCTCGTTGTTAGAGATCAAGTTGTGAGGCCACCAGGCCCGAATTATATACCTCAGACATCTGTTGAAGAACACCTGCAGCCGTTGAGTGTTCTCCACTGATACACACCATGTTTCGCTAGCGTATGACAGCACAGATTTCACGTTAGAGTTGAAAATTCGTATTTTGGTGCGTTCACTTATCTGCCTGTTTTTCCAGATATTTCTTAAACTCGCAAAGGCAGCCCTTGCTTTCTTGATCCGTGCGCCTAGCCTATGTCGATTTTGGTACCGCCGTCTGACGCCATTTGGCTACCAAGATATTGGAAGCTTTCATCATTCTCCACTGGTTGCCTGGCTACTGTGAAACTGGAAGGAGTCACCGTGTTTACATCCAACGATTTGGTTTTGTTGACGTTGATGACTAAACCTGCCGAGGAGGAGCGCTCGGCAAGGTCGTTGAGCTTACTCTGCATATCAGAGCGCCGTTGCGCGAGGAGTGCAACGTCATCAGCCAATTCGAAGTCGTTTAGGTGTTCCATGGTTATAGGCTGCCATAACAGCCCGCGGTTTGGTTCACGGTCAATCGCATCTACCAGAATCTCATCGATTACGATGAGGAACAGTAACGGTGTTAGAATACATCCTTGCCTCACACCAGCTACGATCCGGATAAGGTCGGACAGGACCCCATTGTGCATTTTGTACAGTAAGGGTACAATGTTTGCCTTTTTTCTATGAACATGGGGAAATGTTTTCAAAAAATAGACTCGGAAGAACGACATACATAATTGTAAAAGAAAGGATGAAAATCAGAATTTTTCGCATAGTGCCATATAGAAAAGTTGTGGAATGAATTGTTAATTCTTCTGATTCCCTGTATAATAAAACGTTAGATGAATATTTGGCCGCTGATCGTGAAACAGAAAATGGAGGCACAAGTTTTTTGCCTTTCTCGTATACTAAGTATACGTGAAGGCTATATGTTCGCTCCAAAAACTTTTTATAGAAGGCACGGAGACCCACAGTATCATATACCAATCAACTCAGCACGACGAATTGAGGTGATGTCTGTGTGTGCGTATGTGTGTGTGTGCGCACCAAAACAGCAAAAAGTCTAGCTCACTTTTTTTGTACTTACCCTTGACCGATTTCTTCGCAACAGATTGCGTTTGACGCAGTATTCTGCCCCATTATTACCTATTGAAAATTGGCCGGATCGGACAATGGGTTTGGTAGTTATGGCCAAAATACTTATTCTCATAAAAAAGCGCGTTAAAAAGTCTCGCTAACTTTTTTTGTACTTACCCTGAACCGATTTTCTCGCAACAGGTTGCATTCGACGCAGAATCTTGTCTCATTATTTCCTATTAAAAATTGGCCCAAAATTTCGCCCAAAATACTTTTTTACCGCACGAGAAAGGCATCATCACCGCTAGGTGGTTTAATCTGGGTTTTTGTACGTCGCGTCGCTAATATGTTCTGAGAGTGGTTGATTTTTTTTTAACGCAAGTCAATTTTCTACGTCCGTGATATGGCCAAAATAGTTTAGTCAAAATCTGGATTACGCACATTTTATGTACAGAAGAATAGGCTGACCAGATCATTTCCGTAAAAAAACGGGACGAACGCGCTTGCAAAACGGGACATGCCATAAAACCTTGTGATAAAATTCAAGAGCTGTGGAAATTTCAAAATTTTTGAGCTTAATCTCCATTTTCCGTTAGAGAAATTAATTTTTTTTAGAGTGATTCATTTAGCCCTCTATTGTATTACGTTAGTAGTGGAAAAATACTAAACTAGAAATGTTTTACTCTTCAAAGGGATGCGGACAAAAACAACGAAGTCTTTTTTTTGCATCTTTAGATATTTAAAAAAATGTGGAAAATTGAAATTTTATTTGAATCTACTTTTAGGCATGCATTGAGGATTTTTTTTATTAAAAAACTTTTTCAATTGACCTTTCACGTCAAAGTTTTTATTCGCTCAATCGATTCTTTAGCTTATTTAAGGTCAACTTTCCCAAAGAATCCATGTTTTTGAAGCCTCTAACTATTTTAAAATCGAAACCAAAAACCGAGAAAGTGCTCACGTGTGGATTGGCCTGAAAAATTCACCCGATGTTCGTTCAAAATCGGGCCAATCTTAAAAAAAACAGCACTTTAAAGATTTTTGTTTTCGATTTTAAAAATAGTTAGAGGCTTAAAAAATATGGATTCTTTGGGAAAGTTTACCTTAAATAAGCCAAAGAATTGACTGAGAAAATAAAACGAGATACAATTTTTGGCGGGAAAGGTCAATTTTGAGAAATAGAAAATAATAAACAATAGTCAACCTTCCCAAGGCCAGTTTTGAGTATTAGAAAGCTAAGAAAAAATAGTTTTAAGACAAAAAAAAACAAATGACAAATGCGAAAATAGCAATAGGGTGGAATTATTGATTTCCGGTGCAAAGGATTTCATAGATATCAGGCGGCTACGAATAAGAATAACAAGAATCTCAAGAACGTTAATTAATTGTAATTTTAATGGTTTCCATGAATATGGTGGCGTATAAGAATAATTAAAATGTACATAATCAATAAACAGTCCTTTTGGATCGAAATTGATTTAGATGACGCTAAAAGTAGTATCACATCTCGGAAATCGTGTCCATTGATTTTGTTCCCATGTGTTCCCAAAAAAAGCGGGACTCATGAAATTTCGTCGTGAAAAGTAAAAAAATCCTGACCAATCTATAGTCTGGGTTACAGTTCATTGATTGTTAAAACCTTAAGAAAAATCGACCAATGAATAATACAGAAAGGCACAGATAGCATTCTTTTAAAAGCAATACTAATAACACATTACACAACATCTCAAATGCTTTTGATGGGTTTAGTCCACTTTCTGTGTTGAGAGATGAGCCAGCCGAGGGCTGCAAATCTTTTTAATAAAGACACAAGAAAAAAAACACTTTCTCTTTCTATGTATTTGATTTTAGATTCCTGCTTAAAATATTGAATTTATTTAAATAATATTTTGGAGCTTTTGGGGAGAATCAATGAAAAAACGAGACAAATTGAGGATTTTTTAGATTACGCCGAGACAGCGGGACGTATGGTGAGCCTAAGAAGAAACCAAACTGCAGTGAGGAGCAGAATACTGTCGCAAAGAGGCGTGCACACAAGTTTTGCATAATAAAAAGTTATAAATTTGAATACCACTCCAGATCTGCGATCAATCGAATCAAAATTGTTTAATTTATAGTGCATCCTAGTAGATTGAATAGATATCGACATGACAAGACATAGCAGAGGAAAGTCGTTCGATTGGGGTACGTCTGGTGATTATAGAAATCGGGGATGGAAGTACAGGTGGATTTCTTTTCCAATAAAACAAGCTAATCACCCGGTGATAAAAATCGTCCTAATAAGTTACACAATTGTTCGTATAGAAACAATTTGAATTTGACGGGAGAAAGAGCCTGGTTGAACAATATTCAATTTGATTACGATAGAACAGAATAAACAATTCGATCATGGTTGGAGGAACATCACACGTTGGGTAGATGCAATTCTTCTTGTATTAAATATTATTCATTAGAGATAAGTGAGAAAACTACTTACTAATGAGTTAAAAGTTTTTATTTTATACTTAATGTTGAATACTTTAAGCTTATTTTTCAGGTACTTTATTTTTACTAATGTACACTTTTCGTCTTGTGGTGCACACTACCCCAGGGCTACCCAGATTTTGAATTCAGCTTGTGGAATGAGTTATTGACAAACTACTAAATGATCGAACGCAAATTACTAAATGATCGATAACATCCTTGCCCTTCCTCTCACACTGTTGACAAATCGACCCAAATTGTAGAAAAAAAAAACAGATTTGGGTCGAATTTGCAGTAGTGTGAACCAAACAGCATGAAAAATATGAGTAGATCTGGAATAGCGTGTATGCAGTGAACAAGGTAGGTTCGTAAGAAAAAATACACTTCAAGAATGACGCTAGATCGATTCAGATAAATCGTGATTAATCTGATCAGTTTCTTCATACTAATTTCAAAATATTATCTCTTAATTCTTCTCGATATTCTCACTAACTCGACGGTCCCTTCCAGTTCACTGTATATGCCAAGATTTGATACAGAATTGGCAAGGTCCTGCTACAGAATTATAAGAAAACATGACTTCCGCTTTTAAACTAGTATTCCAAATTCCTGATCCAGTTCGATGAAACTTTATCGTCCGAACTTCAACTGAACCAATTATGCACCAGAAACCAGTGCAAATCGCTATAATTATTACCCAAAGAGGAATACGGCATTTAGCGCGCACAAACACCGATGGCGACAAACTGGTGCACCTTTGGCAGCTTCCCGCAGCTCCCTTCCACAGCCGCCATTGACTGGTGGTGGCGTTTAGGCGGCCCCTTTGATCTTCGCTCGAGCACGTTGCTCTCTCGAATATGTAGTCAGGTATTCCGACCTAGAGCTCCTTTATAGTAGGTACCTATCTAGCGTGATGGCGTTCGCCGACGACAGCAGCCATCCCCAACCCAAGACTGCTGGCGAGTGAAGAATGAAGATAACGAATGAGTGGACGACAACGACGACGCACATCAGAAGATGATTAATGATGCTGATCGGGATGGGGCCGGGCAGATTATTCCCCGTTGTCTGCCGCGATTCAGAATATCTACACTGACTGGTCCCGACTGCGGAGATCAGAGGAACCCGATCGTGTGTGTGAGTGTGTGTGCGCCGGCCGCAGCTGTCGATCGTGCGCGCAAAGTGCAGTACGTTTCAATTAGAGCGCATCGTTGCATTCCGTGAAACGATTGTCGTTCTCGCGTTTATCCGATGCTAACAACTGCTCGTCGCCGTCGGTCTAGGGAGGAATTTAGCACCATGCAAGGCACACACCTCTCCATCATCGAGGCCCGTGCGGATGATAACGAGCCGCTTCCGAAGATGTCGTCGGTTGGCGTACGGCGGACGTGCAATAAACTGATGAGGCAGCCAGTCAGTGTAGCGACTTCAGAGGCGGCGGCGGCAAGCTTGTGGGCTCGGCCTACTTAGTTCTTGTTTGAAGCGGTCTACGTCTACGACGACAGCGATGGCGACGACGAGATTCGGTGTTTTCTTTGTCGGCATCGGTTTACAAGATCTCGTGTAAAGCATGGCACGGAACACAAATATCTACTTATGTTTATCTCGATGGGGTTCTCCAATGCTTCGTTTCAGTTACAATTTTTACGAGTAAGAATTTTGAGACAATGTTTGTTGTTTGGGTTCTGCTTGGCTGGTTGCGTTTGTATGATATTTTTGGAGTTATATTATGAATTTGTGTGCTGAACTATTTTATTTTTAATTGATAGAACAGATGCAATTTGTGTTTGAAGTATTTATCTAATTTTGATTTTCCCCAATCGTATCAAGAAAGACTAGTTGCTTGTCAGCGTCCCCTAGTCCTGATTACATTTGTGTGGTATTCCAGAGAATCGTTAGTCCCCAAACCTAGTAGAGCCTTCTACCATTAGCCGTCCATATCCATAAGTTGATGAATATGAATGTTACCAAGAAAAGCACATCACCTAACTGGCGAACTACACCGAAAACCTAGTCCGCGAATTCGCACTTGCGTGCCAGTGCTGCCCATTTATGCGTAGTCTTCTCTGCAAAGCTACGCGACGAACCTTCGGTGGCTGTTGCACGCAGTTCACGCAGCAGCAACAAACTACTACGCAGAGCCCCTCAACCGAACCGCCGCGCACTCAAAACCACCCCGCACCCAAGAAAAAATCGTACCGAAGAAAAAAACGTAAACACTGTTTTGGCGGAATCTTTGATCAAAACGCGAGCAAGGAGCCCCCGATGCCATCACATCAAACAAACGGTGCCGACAATTTATATGTATGAGATAGGCCATTCTTAGCCTCAGCGTATACGAGCGCGCGGCGGCCCGCGCAGTTCTTCAGCTCTCTGTGGCTTTTCTTGGTTTCTCGATAAACTACCTGGGCGCTGCTCGCGCGATATTCATCGCGTGGTTGTGTTCGGGCTCTCACCAATGTAGAATTTCGGTTTGTGTTGGGTAAGGGTTCCGGAAGGTTTCCGTGGAGATGTTTCGATGGAATAATGAATCTTCACTTTTCTTGAGTTGTGGTTGAGTTGAGTTCATGCTTGCTCGGAAGTCACTCAGAGGCAATTATGGAAACATAAAATTCCACCAAACTGGCAACCTTGATTGCTCTCAGATGTCTTTCGCCATGCGCAGGTATTTGTTCTCTCTCTCTCTCTCTCTCTCTCTCTCTTTTTTCGCTCTTTGCTTCTTGGTGCGGTATGGCAGGAAATGGGGCATCTTCGGGATGGATGGTGTTGAAGTGGTTGTTTTTCTCCCTTTTTGCTTTGTGCCAGTCATTTGGCTCCACTTGCATCTTCGATGCATTCACTTCGTTCTAGCCCGGCCAAGTCCCTACTAATGGATTTCAATATGATGCAAAACGGCATTCTTAGAGGATGGGTAAGAATATTTTCAATAATGTTCAACGAAAAATGTTCTAACGATTTGAAGTATTGATTGTAAAATGAATATAAATTGTAAAATGCCTGATTGTTTGGTATTGAATTGAAACCTCACTGTTATTTATATATGTACTCTGATACTCTTATAGAATACCATGAACAGTTATTTGTGTTACTCATTGCGGTGTAATTTAGGACTTTAGGAAATCTGTTCAGCAGTTGTCTGATGTTAGACGCCTGGATGGCCACTGCGTGAAAATGCTGTTGCCAAAGTATCGCTTTTTGTCGGTCTTTGATGATGTTAGGAATAAACTAGTGGGCCATTACTATGCGATAATGCCAATAAAAACTATCGTCGGAAACCTGTGACGACTGAATAGACCGTAGATCTTAAAAAAATACTTAAATTGCAAAATTTCAAATCGGGGTAGATTTATATGCATGAAGCAGTTTGAATAATCTGATAAATTGATAAGAGGACTCGTAGAAATTGGCACTTGCAGTACAACCAGAATTTATTAGACTCGAGTGTGGAGATTGATTTTATTGATATCAATATATTTTCTAAAAAGGCAGTTTCAGATTTATTCTATTTTAACAACAATTAGATCGTGTTACTCGAATGTTTTGAAATAATTTACGATTGACAGTTCGATGGTTATTTTCTCTATAGGTTTAAATAACCCGGCTCCAGAGCATGGTTAGATTTAACACTTAGATAGTTAAACTTGTTTGGAAAAAACTGTCGCCAAATTCCCTTTTGTTCCAAATAACTATATTAAAATGAAAACAATTAAAAAAAACTCTCCTTGGATTTGTTAATGAATTTTTTGAAATTCCTTAGAATTTTCTGGAAATTTCATTTATGTTAATAGTTGCCCCTTCAAATTATTATTTTTGGGCAAAAAAAAATCGTGTGAGCTACTGGAGTTGATTTTAGTTTTTAGCTAACGCGATTTTGTTGTGTTGATTCAATCAGGGAATATAGTTATCCCCCTCGAAATTCAAACAATTAGTCGCTGAGTTTTCTCGATTTTTTGTGATCGATACACCACAAGTACATGCAGTGCAAATTGTGGGCCCATATTTTTTGATATTCTATACCAACTTAGTTTAGGCTTGATGTTTCTTCATTAGAGTTGCTTCAGAAAGTTTTTCATTGTGATTTTTGAGATTATTAGATCCAAATGATGAGTATCATCTCTATCATAAGGTTCAATTTACTGAGTAGTTATTGGAACAGAAGAAAGCTGGTGCTCATCACATGGGAAGGATAGTCATGTTTAGTATTTTTAGCATAGAATACCAGTCCACTCTTATAAGTAAGAAACACGATTGTAAAAACTTTAAGTGTTATGTCTTGTGTCGCGTCGCGTTTCTTATAAAAGTCGTGTCGGTCTGATATACCAGTCCGCTTCAAATTCAAATTCAAGTTCTACTTAGACATTTCATAATAATCATAATTATAATTAAAATGCAATCTGCAATCTATTCAAACTCTTTTTAATTTAAGTTGTTTGATTCTCCGTTGCTTTCTTATTGAGAATTGGCGTTGCTCATTGTTGTAGATACCTCCGTGTCCCGATGTGCAGCTGAGACTTTGAACTCAGTTTCCGAACACCATTTTGTATTTTTTATGTACGTCCATTCGGCGGATTTTGTTGCTTCAGCAATTGTAATATCACCCTCATTAATTGTTGTGACGATATTCTTTGGGGTGGTTTTGAGAGTTGGTCGTACTTGTGAACTTGGAATTTTCTTTGTTCTAGGAATAAATGGCAAAATATCAACATTTGAACAAGCGTGCTGCTGAAAGCCACCGCCACGTTCGTTTGCACGCCTTAGGGTAAGACGGTATAATGCGCCCCACCTGTCCAAAACGCCCCCCTTTGATTTCTAGAAAACTATAACTAATTAAGGGTCAAAATCAGTTGATACCTATAAGATATGCCCGATATGCCCTTACCAACTGGACACAAGCGCAGCGAGCCTGCAGCAGTCTTCCAAAATGTACTGAAACGATGGCTGATTCTGTATCTGTTTAGTTTCGGCTTCGCTTCGGACCGACCGGGGCTCACCTAATTGGCGAACCGATTTAGCCCTTTTCTTACTATTTCATTCTTCGGCTGGAAGGTTTTTTTTTAAATAGTATTAGCCAAACATATCATTTGGTCGTACAAAATATCATTGACCGAAAAATGTTATTTGCTGAATGGGTCATGTGGCCAAAAATGTCGAGCAGTTCGGCAAAATCGCCCCATCCGCCAGTCGACCAGTTCGGCTAAAGGGCATTTTCAGCCTCACTTCTTTTTCGGAAAAATGACACTTTCCACAAAATGACCCTTTCAGCATTTCAGCCAAACGATATTTTCGACAAAATGACCTACCGATTAGACGACTTTTTTTTGGCTAAATAACATGTTCGGCCAAACGACATTTCCGGCTCTATGTCCCTTTCGGCCCGATGGGATTTATATACACATGATTCATGATGTGTACATGATTCCCAAGGTTCCGGTCTAGGATCGTAATAATTTGTTCGCGCTGATGATTTGTTCGACCAAATTGCGTATTCGTCTAAAGAATTTACTTTCTGCCTTATCTGCCCACGATTTCATAGTTGACGTATCAACCATTCAAAATTTCAGCAAATTTGACTTGTTGCGCATTTACTAGGATAGTTTAACCGCTGCAACTTCGATTCGTTGCTGGTTGCAAACCTAATTTAAGTGTTTACGGGTTTTCCAAACCACAATCCATTTTCCAGCGGTCGTCCCAACGCGCTTTGTGGTTTTCCAAACCACAATCCATTTTCCAGCGGTCATCCCGACGCGCTTTGTGGTTTTACAAACCACAATCCATTTTCCAGCGGTCGTCCCGACGCGCTTTGTGATTTTCCAAACCACAATCCATTTTCCAGCGGTCGTCCCAACGCGCTTTGTGATTTTCCAAACCACAATCCATTTTCCAGCGGTCGTCCCAACGCGCTTTGTGATTTTCCAAACCACAATCCATTTTTCAGCGGTCATCCCGACGCGCTTTGTGGTTTTCCAAACCACAATCCATTTTCCAGCGGTCATCCCGACGCGCTTTGTGGTTTTCCAAACCACAATCCATTTCCAGTGGTCGTCCCGGCGCGCTTTATGATTTTCCAAACCACAATCCATTTTCCAGCGGTCGCCCCAACGCGCTTTGTGATTTTCCAAACCACAATCCATTTTCCAGCGGTCATCCCGACGCGCTTTGTGGTTTTCCAAACCACAATCCATTTTCCAGCAGTCATCCTGAAGTGCTTTGTGATTTTCCAAACCACAATCCATTTTCCAGCGGTCATCCCGACGCGCTTTGTGGTTTTCCAAACCACAATCCATTTTCCCGCGGTCATCCCGACGCGCTTTGTGGTTTTACAAACCACAATCCATTCTCCAGCGGTCATCCTGAAGTGCTTTGTGGTTTTCCAAACCACAATCCATTTTTCAGCGGTCATCCCGACGCGCTTTGTGGTTTTCCAAACCACAATCCATTTTCCGGCGGTCATCCCGACGCGCTTTGTGGTTTTCCAAACCACAATCCATTTTCCAGCGGTCATCCCGACGCGCTTTGTGGTTTTCCAAACCACAATCCATTTTCCAGCGGTCATCCCGACGCGTTTTGTGATTTTCCAAACCACAATCCATTTTCCAGCGGTCGTCCCGACGCGCTTTGTAATTTTCCAAACCACAATCCATTTTCCAGCGGTCGTCCCGACGCGCTTTGTGGTTTTCCAAACCACAATCCATTTTCCAGCGGTCATCCCGACGCGCTTTGTGGTTTTTCAAACCACAATCCATTTTCCAGCGATCTTCCGGACGCGCTTTGTGATTTTCCAAACCACAATCCATTTTCCAGCGGTCGTCCTGACGCGCTTTGTGGTTTTCCAAACCACAATCCATTTTCCAGCGGTCGTCCCGACGTGCTTTGTGATTTTCCAAACCACAATCCATTTTCCAGCGGTCGTTCCGACGCGCTTTGTGATTTACCAAACCACAATCATTTTCCAGCGGTCATCCCGACGCGCTTTGTGGTTTTCGAAACCACAATCCATTTTCAGCGTTCGTCCCGACGTGCTTTGTGATTTTCCAAACCACAATCCATTTTCCAGCGGTCATCCCGACGTGCTTTGTGATTTTCCAAACCACAATCCATTTTCCAGCGGTCATCCCGACGTGCTTTGTGGTTTTTCAAACCACAATCCATTTTCCAGCGGTCGTCCGGACGCGCTTTGTGATTTTCCAAACCACAATCCATTTTCCAGCGGTCATCCCGATTCAAAACCACAATCCATTTTCCAGCGGTCATCCCGACGTGCTTTGTGATTTTCCAAACCACAATCCATTTTCCAGCGGTCATCCCGACGTGCTTTGTGGTTTTTCAAACCACAATCCATTTTCCAGCGGTCGTCCGGACGCGCTTTGTGATTTTCCAAACCACAATCCATTTTCCAGCGGTCGTCCCAACGCGCTTTGTGGTTTTCCAAACCACAATCCATTTTCCAGCGGTCATCCCGATTCCAAACCACAATCTATTTTCCAGCGGTCGTCTCGACGTGCTTTGTGATTTTCCAAACCACAATCTATTTTCCAGCGGCCGTTTTGACGCGCTTTGTGATTTCCCAAACCACAATCCATTTGCCAGCGGTCGTCCCGGCGCGCTTTGTGGTTTTCCAAACCACAATCCATTTTCCAGCGGTCGTCCCGACGCGCTTTGTGATTTTCCAAACCACAATCCATTTTCCAGCGATCTTCCAGACGCGCTTTGTTGCAATACAAACCACATTGGCTATAATTCCTTTCAAATCTTTAAATACTGTATTTTTTCGAACATTAAACACTTGAACTCAACTCACCTTTTAAAATCAGCGCACGGTGGAGTAGCTAGAACAAATGGCTGGCCAAAAACCCTTTCTCGTTTTTCGAACTTTTGCATAGTATTATATTTTTAGAATATTCTTCAATAATATCTCCATTATATGTCATTGAAATTTTTATGTTTATTCCTTATTAGTTTTAATGACAACCTATCAAAAATTATGTTAATTTGATGGTTTTTAGCGTGCCGTAAATCAAAGATCAGATACCACTGCTGACTAATCAAAACAACACATATAATGTTAGCTTTATAGTACACAAAACATTATTTATAGACTGCCCTAGGACCTCCATGAGTTCAAATGAATTATATTTAACATTAGGATATTATTTCATAAACATAAATAACATGGAGTTTTTAACATTTTTTAACAAACTTCATTATTAAAAAAGTAGAAGTACTCCCTCGTATTCCGCTACGAGATTGTACACACAAGAAAATATAGGCTTTCATCTCTCCATTGCTGGTTAAAGATCATCCGCACTCGTCCGCAAACGAATTTGCGAGTAACTTCAAAATAGGTTGTTTTCATATTTTCCACCATTGTTTTCAACAGTATATAGGCAGAAAAATTCCGCAGATAGCTTTTTCTGGTTTTCGAGGCATTTGACACATAGACATGATTGAATACAACAGTAACATACTCTGTTTTTTGTTATTCATTCGTTCATTTGGTAGGCTCAAATGCTGTAGGGCGTTACGGAGCCGATTAAAAAAAAACTTTTTAATACAATTTTGTAACCTAACCCTCAAATAATAATGTTAGTTTGGGGCATCTGCTGCTCATTTAAATCTCTACAAAGCATAGCGCATGCTCTATTATCTTTCATCTCCTTCCCACTAACCAATCTTATGAAAAATCTAAATATCAATTGTATTGAATTTGGCGATTGCATTGACAACAGATATGTAAATCTCGATATAACTTAAATACATCATATTATGTATTATGTAGACAAGTTGAAGCAAAGAAATAATATGGGGTAGGGGAAAAACGGGCAAGTACCACTTCAAGCTAAATAGAAACAATTCGAATAAGCAGTCTACTTGGTCTTAAGTGAAAGAACCACTGGAGGCAACCTTGTACATAGGGCCAAAACAGGAAATAGAATGAAACATTTCCTCGCCAAAAATAATCGATCCTATGTTTTTGTAAGATAAAGATGATTTAAGCAAAAAGTTTATGAACGACCCATAAGGGTGCAAAAACAATAGCCAGACTTTTGTTTAATCAATTTCAAATTTTCCGATGCAACTGATGTTATGCGTGAGTAATCAGTGTTAATTGTACGTTCTGGGTAGCTTTCGCTGCTAAAAATATAATAAACTTGTGAAATGGGAGCTGAAAATCTAATGTTTTGTTTTGAATCGATTAATGTTTACCTTTCTGTAATAGGCCCTTATCAAATGCTACGCGAGATTTTTCATTTTCCACGTTTCTAACGCGAATTAAGGACAAAAATGTGTGAAAAAATGAACTGTCATGGAGCTGTCGCTTCTGTATCAGTTTAAAATTTCATTTTTGAACATATCAAGAAAGGTCATTTCTCACTGGTAGGTGAATTTGCACCTGTAAAAATGTTCGAAAATCGATTGTTACTAGGTTTTTGCATCATGAATGCAAAACCTACCAGAAAACGCCGAAATATAATTTTGTCCAGGATTTTGGTCCAGCTACCCCTTAGTGCAGCGTCAGGATACAAAAAACAACCTGGCAGGATCGCCAAAATGTGTGACTCCAAATGGCTGGCGCGAAATGTGGCGACAGCAGCTCTCTGTCGGTGCGTGTGCACGCCACGGAGATCTGACGAGAAGCAGAAGAGGCCGAGTCATGACTCATGGCTTGCTGCTTACCGATTGACACGCTGAGGTGGTAATATGTAATCACACGCTGAAGGTAACTTACTCAAACCCCACAGTTATGGTCTTCGACCAAATTACTTTCGGCCAAACGGCCCCTCTCAGTTCAAACATTTGATTTCAACCAGAAATCTTCGGATGTCAACAGGAAATCCTTCGAAATTTGTCGATTCGTTTGCCTAAATTATCATATTATGATCTGTTTGTTCACTAGAGTGATTCAAATTTTGACTTGTTCGTTCCTCTTAAACGATGATATTTGCTGTTTTATTAATCATCATAAATTTTTAGCTAATTTGGAAGTAACTAGACTGAGCACGTGCAGTTTGCAGTTTGTATTCCTGAAGTTCTTCTGATGCGGGTTTTCGGGTTTTGCTACAACGACTCAAATTGATAGCGTATGGCTATTGCGTCGACACTGGGGTCGCTTTTTATGCGCTTTTAATTTGGGTAATTTAGGTCAACCGAGAAATTGGTGAAATGTATCCAAAAGGCAATCTCAGTGTAGTAGCACTCCGGATTGTCTCGCACACTCAAAGGTTCCCACCGGTAGGCAGTGGATATTTTTGCATATTTCATAAATATTCTGTCTATCTCTATTGAAAAAATAATAATAATGCAACATTTGTCCTGGGAATCCGACGGAAATCCTTCAAGCTTACCGAAGGGAACCTCCAGGGATTCTGAAGGGAATTTCCAGGGAGTCCGAAGGGAATGTTCCATGAATTCCAGATCCTCCCGGGATGTCGATGGGAATGTTTCAGAAATTCCAACGGGAAAATTTCAAAGATTCCGAGGAACCATCCGTTCCAGGGATTCCAATGACAATCTTCTAGGGATCCTCCATCATCAAGGAATTCCGATGGGAATGTTCCAAGAGTTCCGTCGTGAATGCTCCAGGGATTTCGTGGGCAATGTTCCAGGAATATAGAAGAAAATCGTCGAGGGACTCCGAATTAATCCTCCAGGTATTCCGGAAAGGATCCTCCAACGCTTTTGAAAGGAATCCTTAAGGGATGTTGCAGGGATCGTTGAAGGATTCCAAAGCAATTCGTCGATGGATTCCGATGCAAATCATCAAGGATTTCCGAGGCAAAACGTCGAGAGACTCCGAATTAAATCTTCAAGGAATTCCGAAGAGAATAAATCCTCCATACATTATGAAGGGTATCCCTCACAAATATCCATAGGTATTCCTCAATGATACTAAAAAAAATCCAGTGTGAATTCTTCTGGATTCCGGTTGGAATACTTCGATGATTCTGAAAGGAATTCTTTAGAGATTCCAAAGAGAATTCTTCTCAGATTCTGATGGGAATTCCTCTCGAATTCTGATGAGAATCCTTCTTGGATGCTGATTGAAATCTTTCTCAGAAACAAGCTCATTTGTCCACTCATTTCATTATTTGTATTTGTATTTGTATGAATATGGGAGATATTTTTTGTTGTCTTCAAACCTTTTCAGTAATTCATTATGCTATATGTTGAAAATCGATATCACTGCCAACTAACTTTTAAAATCCTAGTAGGGCTAATTTTTTTCTAGGGGGGGCCAAACCCCCCATAGCCCCCTCCCCACCCATCTGATTTACGCCAATGCATGAACTCATCTCATCTTGTAATTTCCTTTGTTCATCTTTGACGGAGAGAGGGTGGTGTTCTCTTGGCCCGGCATGGTTTCATATTGGGTTAGTTTTGTGTCCACTTGTTATTCAACCAATTTTCTTGCATGATGTAGTTTTTTTTTTAGGATTTCAAGGTACTTCTATGTTTTTTTTTCCATTCTTTGCTTTTCCCTGTGGTATGTCGTTGAAAACTGATTACACTTATTTTTCAAAGGTCCGAACTTATTTGTCATTTCTTGAAGTTTAGATCTTGAAGGATAGGTATTTACATCACTTTAATAACGGTCTGTCAAAGGAAATCGAACCTGAGCCCCAAGTTCGCCGTCGATCCAAGAAAAACACCCAAATCACAGTATTTTCGTTTTTTTGCTGACATAGAGAGGATCCTCAACAGCAATCTCGACCGATCGATCCAAGATAGTCCCAGAGCTGGCATAATCAAAACATGCAAACAGTCTTCCCACGAACATGTGTGATGTTCAACACAAGTACATTTCCATCAACTCGTGTTGAACACTGAACATGGATTTTTAACGTACTCGAGTACAAAGGGAAACCCAGTACCTACCTAAACGAACTTGTACTTAAGTACAAAACTCATGTACAAACTTGCCTTCAGGTCCGAGAGTCGATCGACAAGAGACAAAGAGAATGAACAAAATGGAATTCGAAAACTGTGCACGCTGAAACGAAGATGCACAGTGATGGGTAGATCTGGAAGACTTTTTTTCGAATAATTTTCTAATGTTGCAAAACTTTTTTCACGACGTTAGTAACCAACTGACATGGATTTCCAACATAACGTAAACAATAATTAAGTTAACAGAAGATGTTGATAAATTTGAGTTCGATTCACATACCGCTATATAACTTTTGTTGAGCGTGTGCATTCCACAGGGAAGGAATAGAAAGCGCATAATTATAAATACTATGTACACTCATAGATCAGTGGTAAAATTTCTTGACTTTGTTAAAGTTTTTCTAATAAAGCTAAATTGTGTATTGTCACGCTTTTAGAAATGCTCCATCGGGAGAGAGCATTTCGTGTTGCACTATGGGACCGCTCACAAATTATGTAACATAAAATTGGGCGAATCCAGTCCTCTTCTTTGTAGCACATTATGTATGGACAATTTAGTTCTTTTGTCTGAATCGTAACCCTTGAGGCTATCCCCTTCCTCCCTCTATAGCGTCACGTAATTCATCCACAGCCCCCATGGATGCGCAGCATTGTTTTGTCAAAAACCGACTTCGTGTTGTAAAATACCATACATAACATATTACGCAATAGCCTCCACAGACTACCAGCTCTTTGACTTAATGGAGAGTATAGGTTGATATCAAAAATCACACATCTCATTTTATTTTAAAATGATATCAAATGACTATATACGTAATCTGTACAGACTATAACCTAGGAATGTAGAACTGAACCATTCCGAATGCCAACAACATTGTCCTCTCTTGTGAATATCAGAATTAACTCAACACGCAACAAGCGATTGACTTGAACGGCAACAAAATATGACAACATGATTGTTTTTCACGCATCTAGCTAAGTGACCGGTTTATGACGGTGTTTTCGGTTGAAAATTTTTTAGATGTCAATATTTCAATATAAAATCCGCACATCTATGAATTTGTTCACTGTCTATATCTGCTTTGTTTGAGAAGCTTCTGGAACGCTATTCAACAGCAAATTTTACAGCCAGAGTGTACATGTGTACTGTACAGATGTACAGTACATCGGTACAAAATGAAACTCGAACGCAAGTTCGGGTACAAGTATACATTTCGTGCGTATACGTATAAACACGAAACAAGGGTACAGATTGAGTATACGGACAGCTGTACTTAGCGTGTTTGATGTTCGTTTGGGAAGACTGCATGCAAACCATATTAACCGACTGAGACCAAACCGCACAATATCGACGACAGCGAAATTTACATCATTTCTTTGGATTGTTTGACTTCTGATTTAGGTGATAGATTTTAGTAAGGTTCAATTGGCTCCGATCCCCGCACGTCTTCTTCTTATTGGCATTACATCCCCCACTTGTTAAATCCCTGTCCAAGGGATTCTAATCACAATTGCTAAGTTTTTTAACGAGCAGACAAGGGGCACCGAGTATACCGTGATATTGCTTTTTACCGTAGATACTTGTATGTTGTATGTTTGACTTCACAAATTTAACTGATTGTAGTTTTTATTTCTCGATCGCAATAAACCTCTCTGATGAGATCGGTGCCCGAAGGCAGCCGAGCCCTAATAGTTCGAATGCGCAGGTGACACGCATGGATATTACAATTCTTCCTCTTTTAGAATACATTCTGATATTGGCCATTGCCAACTTAATACTCAAAAACTTTATCAATAAAATAAATCAAAAATAAATCGAATTCAATACATTTTGTTACAATACATTATAGCCGTCCAATTCAGAACTTGTAACAGTAATCTTTCTCTTTGTTCTCTTTTCTTATTCGCTTTGATCGACGCACTTCTCCGACCTCAGGACCGTGCATCTTCCTTTTTCTATTTCGTGTCTCTCCATTTGGAGCCGGTTCTATCGGCTCAGGGTCTTCGCCGGTTACTCCTTCCATAGCAATCGCTTCCCTCTCTGTATCGTGATTAGGTATATCGTCCAACCGCAGCTTACGGACCATAACGTTAGGTAATGACCACACGAGACCCTCCTTGCATACCTTGAGTTGGTTACGGTGTGCCATTACGGCTACGTTTCCAACATGTATCTGGAAAATATTAGAAGAATACTTTTTACTGAAAATTGCCTTTACCCATCTTGCCTGATTATGGGGAGAGTTGGTTCTATACCAAACCTCATTTCCCATCAACAGGTTATCCAGCGCATCATTGGAATGCCTCGGGATTTTCCCGCCCAATTCTTGTTGGATGATTTCATCCTCTAATTGTGGCGTAACCAGCTGTTTTTTATAGTTATTCTTTGGATTAACCAAACTTAAAATTGTTTTTGGTACATAAGAAAATATTCTTCTCGACGGACCATAACCGTCACTCGTCAAATTGTTGTTTCTGTAGTTGAATAGAAAAAGACTTATCTGGTCCTCCAAATCTATTTCCATTATCTCCGGTTCTAGTAAGAATCTTTTCAAGACTTCCTTCACCGTTCTAACCAGCCTTTCTGCTTGACCGTTGCTTGCAGGGTTATATGGTGGGCTTTTCATCACTATAATCCCTTGCTTCTCAAGAAAGCTTATAAACCCATAGGAGCTAAATGGGGGACCATTGTCCGATACTATCACGTCAGGTAAGCCAAATCTAGCGAAAAACGCTACTAAACTTTTCAAGACTCTATTGCAATCTGATCCCTGTTTCATCCATTCTATTTCTATCCATTTGGAGTAACTGTCCACTATCAGCAGGTAAGTTCGATGTTTAAAGAAGAAAAAGTCAATATGAACTCTGCTAAATGGTCTTATTGTTGGTGTCCATTTGGATTTCTCTGTTGATTTATGAGGTATCGCCATGCTGTTACAGGCCAAACATCCAGCTACGTAGCTTTCTATATCTTTATTCATTCCGAACCAATAAACCATAAGTCTTGCTAGTTGTTTCATTTTCACTATACCAGCATGATTGGCATGTAAAAGCTCCAAAACATGTTTTTGGTATATTTTAGGTATAATAACCCTGTCTTTATACAGTAGACAGTCGTCTACAAGTTCCAATTCTTGATGATTCGCAAAAACATCCCTGAAACATTCATCTACCCTTTTTGGCCAACCATTGTGCATAAAATATATTATTTTCCTCAAAAAATCATCATCTATTGTTGCTTTTGCAATCATGATAGAATCCATTGGCATGTTTTTACTGAAATTTATGCTTTTTATCACCTCCGAATCTAATTCTTTAGGAACTGCCTGCTGAAGTGGAAATCTTGAACAAAAATCGGCATTTCCCAGTTTTTCCGAAGATCTGTAAACAATATCAAAATCGTAAATCGACAAATCTAAAATGAACCTCTGTAATCGGGTGACGTAAATAGAGTTCTTACCCTCCTTACCAAAAATTCCAACTAATGGCTTATGATCAGTGAAGACCGTAAAATGTTGCCCATATAGATATTTGTGAAATTTTTTTATTGTACACACTAATGCTAAAGCTTCCAAGTGTAAAATAGGATACTTCTTCTGGGCTTCATTTAAAGAAAATGACGTGAAACTAATTGGTTTCTCAGTGTTGTCTACCACATGCGCTATTAAGCCCCCAAGTCCATAACTAGATGCATCTGATATCACAATAATTTCTTTTTTTGGGTCATAGAATTCTAAAAAATTTGTACTTATTAGCAATGATTTGCTTTCGTCAAATGCTTTCTGACAGTTGTCATCCCATATATATTTCACGTTATTTCTTAGCAAATTATACAAATAATATAGTTTAGAAGACAAATGGGGAATAAACTTATGGTAATAATTTATCAAACCTAAAAACGATTTTAATTCCGATTGATTTTTAGGAGCCTTTGCTTTTTCTATCGTTGAAATTTTATCAGGACATGGTATTAACCCTTTCTCGCTAATAACGTGTCCCAAATGGACAAGCTGATTCACAAAAAATTTACACTTTTCAAAATTAACCTTAATGTTAGCCTTAGCCAACCTGTCAAGAACCATCAAAAGTCTGCCTTTGCATTCCTCAAAATTGCTTCCAGCAATTAGAACATCATCCAAATAACACGAAACATTCTCAATACCATGTAAAACTTTGTCCATAACTTGCTGGAAAATAGAAGCACTCGAAGAAGCGCCTTGTGGAAGCCTGTTATATACATACAATCCCTTCATGGTGTTAATAACTACAAACTTCCTAGACCTTTCAGTCAATTCCAACTGTGTGTAGGCTCCTTCTAAGTCAAGAGCGCAAAAAACTTTACATCCAGATAAATTTGCAAATATATCTTGCGCAGTAGGTAGAGGATAAGTGTTGGGAACTATTGATTTATTGATTGATACTTTACAATCTAGTACCAATCTGAAATCGTTATTTTTTTTCATCACTATAATGATAGGTGATGCCCATTCACTCGTATCAATCGGAGTAATCACATTCTCTTTCTCTAATTTTTCTAAATAGTCAGCAACCCTATCTCTTAACCTATATGGAACCTCGTAAGCTTTCTTGAAAATTGGTGTTTCACTTTTCAGAACTAATTCTGCCTTGAACCCACGTATTGGTTGGCAAAAGTCTTTTTCAAATACTTCACTAAAACGCTCCTTTATGTCACTCACAGAATCACTGTTGGATTTGTCCGTCATACTATTCACACATGAAAAATTTGTGAAGAATTGTCTCCAATTAGGATAAAATACGTCAAGCCAAGTTCGACCTAATAACGGGTAAAAGTCATTTACACAGTCAAGAATTAATAAGTTTAATAAAACTTCCTTATTTTTGAATTTCACTGAGACCGTTGCCTCCCCTTCAATTTTGAGCTTTGCTCCGTTCACTACAATTAATTGTTTGCTATATTTTTGTAGGGGATTGCTAAATTCAGACATATATCTGCTTTTGCTAATAACCGATACGGAAGAGCCACAATCTATTTCCATCTCAAGGTCTTTACCTTCCACATTTACATTTACCAAACATGGATTGCTTATTTTATTGATAGACGAAACCAACATACATTGTAAATCACCTGTGTCACTTTCTTCGTCTTCCGAATCGTGCGTTCTCATCCTCTCTAGCAGTTCGTTGATATGCCTGTCAGCTGAGGGACCAGGCCTATAGGAATCCACAAGATTTATGGCATCTCTTTCCATGTTCTTAAGCTTGAAACACTTTTTCTTTATGTGCCCCTTCATTCCGCAGAAGTGACACACCATCTGGGAATAATCTGGCCTCTGTCTCCTATAACCACCTTCCTCTTGTCGGAATTGAACAGACTTCGCGCCATGTTGCCTCTGCTCTCGAAATTGGTTCCGCTGATCGTATGGTTTTATTCCCAGGCGGCTTTTTACTGATCTCCTACTACTATCGACTCCTCTATTGACTCCTGTATCCTGATATTTTCCTGCTAAATTCAATGTATCCGATAACCTCCTATAAGTTGATCCAAAACGCCCTGCTGGACTATTCTGTATAGCTGCTATTTGCTCTAATCCCCCCAACTGACGCTCTTCAGCAGCTCCTGCGTTAGCCTTTGCTACTTCCCAAGTTGCTATAATCTTCTCCGCATTTGATAATGTCAACTTCTCTTCTCCTAGGAGTCGTTGTCTCAAAGTTTTATCTTTTATTCCCGCAATAAGACGGTCTAGTATAGCAATTTCTTTGAAGTTATTGAAACCGCAAAATTCGGCCTGTAACTTGAGAGCCAATACAAAATCTTCCGTTGTTTCCCCTGGGTTTTGAGCCCTAGTGCTAAATTTATATCTTTGAACTAAATCAGGTTCTATTTTATCCAAACGATTTCTAAGTTTGGAGATCAAGTCGTCAAATGGTGCTTCCTCGAAATTACCTGCCGGATAAAGCAGTTTAATCTCATCGAACATAATTGGTCCGCTGAGAGTAATAAAATAGGCCATCTTATTTTCTTCCCCGACATTGTTCACACGAAAGAAATACTTCAAACGTGTGAACCAATCGTTGAAAGAAGCTCCACGTCTGTACGGTTCGATTGTAAATGCCATGTTTGCACTCATTATGATCTAAATATGTATAATGTATATGGTAATCGCAGTAAAAGTATTCTTATAGATAAATCGATATTCAATAAATAATCACAGGATAACACGGCAACAAGAACATAAAATGAGAATAATGATTTGAATTAGCCGAATGAGACTCAAAAATAGGGATAAAAGGTCTAGTATCAAAGCAATATAAAGCCGCAAACAATAGTCAAATAGCTGACTTACCCAAAACAGCTTTGCCACACACTTTCGCCAAACGACTAGGCTTGCTCAAGGTTCTTCTATCGACAAAATGGAACCGAGCCAATCCACCGTTGAAACCGGGCTAAAATCCTCCGCTTTCGGGCTCTGATCCGAATCGAAAGTCACCACTAGTGATAAGAACACTACGTGCATACCAAGGTCCACTCCTTTTCACGGTACGATTTATCCTTCCAATTGAAACTAATAGAAGAAAGAAAATCACTCTTATTATCTTATTTAAAAGGTCATGAACTAAAATATGAAAGATATCTATTGTGTTCTTTCAATCTCAACAATCGTATAAGGGACAACTGGTAACCCTATTGTATTTTATCAAGCGGCCAACAATTAACTCCTTTCTAAAGTATCTGTCTCTCTTCCTTACTAAGGAGACAATGGTCACACAAAATATAGGTATAATGGGAATCACCAAAATGGCTATTATAGTAAAGCACTTGCAACGTAATTCTAAAACATGTTTTCGAATGTACACTATAGTTAACCGCCTTTGCGAAGCACACGCAGCACTAGTATAGAAATATCAGCACGAGAAACGCTAACACACCTAGCAATATTCCCATTCAATATACCGTGATACCACGTGGTACACTTTCTCAAAGACCCACCGACTTTGATAAAACCAATGTAACCGCACTACTGCCGACCAACTAGTGATGTTTGCCAGATGATGATAAAGTTGGTTCGCCCGAACTAAGTTTGTAAAAAAAATTAAAACTAAGCTTTCGTAGCAACGCACGCACTTAGCCGTTTTACTCGTCGCCACTGTTAAATCCCTGTCCAAGGGATTCTAATCACAATAGCTAAGTTTTTTAACGAGCAGACAAAGGGCACCGAGTATACCGTGATATTGCTTTTTTTACCGTAGATACAAGTATGTTGTATGTTTGACTTCACAAATCTAACTGATTGTAGTTTTTATTTCTCGATCGCAATAAACCTCTCTGATGAGATCGGTGCCCGAAGGCAGCCGAGCCCTAATAGTTCGAATGCGCAGGTGACACGCATGGATATTACACCACTGGGATATTGTCAGCACTGAGGACTGAGGAGTGGGGACACTCCATGGAAATTATTGTCGGGCCGTAACCGTTCCGCGCGACTGAGCACTTGCGATGCGACGCGAGTCAATGATTGTAATGTAATGATTTGGACACAGAGATTGTACACCACAACGTTCCGAATACTTCTGGACAAAGATGATGCCTCATTATTCTAGTTCGCGGTGGAATGAATGTGTTATAATGAGATGAAGAATGGAATAATTCAACTACTTGATAAAGCTGGGCCTACTTTTACTTGCTAAGAATTAGCTAATACGGGGCTCCAGTCCGTTTCAACCACAGTATCAATTTAACCATCAGCTCTATGCCTGTGGGCTCTACTGGAGGTTTTTATCATTTGTTGGATGAGCTAATTTTTCAGCTGAAAAAGACATTGACTTGTTAGGTAGTTGAGGAAGGCTAGAAAATAATTTCCATTGAAGGCTCGAACCAAGATCAATATGATATATATGAGAACCCTGGGCTCGACCGTTTATAATTTGATTGATTTAACTCGACAAATTGCTCAAATTTCAAATTCAAGTTAAATTAAATTTCTTTTCATGTTTTTTCTCCCAGATGAATAATTTGAATTTGCTCACACTAAAACAATCTTCTAACTCAATCAAAATTCCATACCGCTCCTGCTGAGCTTTATTTCTCTTATATGCATTACAACATCCACCATACGATCGGTGCTGCACCGGAACGATATGCAACAACACCCTGAAGAGCCCCACAACTCAACTCCGGTAGCCGGCATCCGTATCGAAACGCGTCATAACCATAATAAAATTTGCACCCGGTCTTGAGCGCGCAGCTTCTGTGCTTGGTGCCGGGGCTTTGCAAAACCGAAAAAGCAGGAGCGTGAAAGCATCGTCGTCGTCTTCGTCGCAAGAAGGCATATCGTCGTCATTACCTGGCGGTCGGTGGCGATGCGGTGGTGGTGGCATTGCACGGCACAAGACGAAATCGCCGATGATGGGCCGAAGGGGGAAAAAACACGGCCAAGAAAACCGCAAAGCCCATTAGCGTTGTGTGAGTGTGCCGTCGAAAGAAGGCGAAACAGATGGACGGAGAGAACCGGAGAACAGAAGGTGCCGCCTATATATAGGTCCCCGGGACTGATTACTGCTACCGGTTTAATGCCCAGCAAGGGTTCGCTCTCGGGGTGTGCAATGTGCATCGATCGATCACCGTCCTGTCCGGCTACCGGCACGACGCAGCACCGCTACCGGTTAATCCTTTTGATCAATGTCGTGCGGTTTACGTTCTCGAGCGTGAAATTATGGAATTCTGTGGGCGTACGTGATCCCTCCGGTTGATTAGTAGGGTGCAGTGGGATGAGATTTGGGGAAATTGTAGTCAGAAGTTATGGTTCAACACTAATCGCCATAAATGTTGGACACATTGTGTGCGTCCTACCTCGCTGTCATTGAGCACGCTCAGCGAAATCCGATAATGTCACGGCCGAACGATTTTTTTCCCAAGGTGCCAACTCTTTGACCTTCGTTTTGACCAATTATATTCGGAAACCTCACAGTGTGTGGCGGCATCTCGTTCCTCATCAAAGTATCGAGCCGCATCAAACAAATCGATCGGGTTCGTCGCCTGACGCCGTCAAAATCTCCGTCACCGGACGATGATTGATGTCTTTTGTATCTCCTACCGCTTCCCCGACAACCACCTCTGAAACCCCACGGACCCGACGTTCCGCGCAAGTTTGAGATTTTTTCGCCCGGCCCATGTTCGGCTGTCGGCAGCCGGCCGTCTCTCTCTCTCCGCGCCGCGTCGCGTCACAAATTATTTAATGACAGTTTGATTAATTTTATGATCGATCTCTTCCCTTGCAGACCACGCTGGCGGTGTGTTTGATGGTGGCGCATTTCTCCGTGCCGTGTCATTGCCGTGCAGCGGCGTCGACGGCGGCGGCAACGACAGCAGCGGCAGTGACCGTCAACCAGCGGCACCGACAGGCAAATATTTCCATCGAAAGTAACTCGATTCAGCGTTTGGTAAACGGCGAATCGGAAGCGCCAAACGGGGCGTCATTGGCGAAGGCAACTGTCAGCTACGGTGATCAGAGTGGCGCCTCATCTGGAGCTGGGACGTCCGCCGAGGCCGACGTCAGCAACAGCAATCAACTGCCGGCGGTGACTTCGCCTCCAACGGTCGTTTCTGTGCAAAAGGAGCTGAAGCGGGTGTTCCTGTCCAACCGAACCGTCACTTGTAACGACGGCTCCCAGGCAGGGTTCTACTTACGAAAGTCTCCCGGATCTAGGCGATGGGTTGTTTTCTTTGAGGGTGGCTGGCACTGCTACGACCACAAGTCCTGTCGTGCCCGATGGCTCAAACTGAGACCTCTGATGACGTCCGCGCAGTGGCCGGAAACTAGAGATGGTAAGCGCTTTTAGATAATCAAATTAACAACATTGATTCTACTTTCAAGTATTTTCTTTTTCAGTTGGGGGTCTTCTATCTCCACTTCCATCGGAGAATCCGTACTGGTACAACGCCAACCACGTGTTTGTGCCGTACTGCAGCAGTGACTCGTGGAGTGGAACCAAGGTCAAGCCCGACACGAGAGACGGGCTGCGGTTCATGGGATCGCTGATCGTGCGCCAGGTGATGGCCGATTTGATTCCGCTTGGGCTGGGACACTCGCAAGGAGCGGACCTGCTGATGGCGGGATCGTCTGCCGGTGGTTTGGGAGTGATGCTCAACCTGGACAAGGTTCGCAGCTTTCTGCAGAATGAAAAAGGTTAGTTTGTAAATTTTGATGATTGAAAAACACGGGAGATAAAAGTTGCACAAAATTCGATAAGAAGCTCGGAAGGTTTCCGCGTGATTTATAATTTGTCACGCCTGTCAAAATTTGTTGGAAATTTTGAAGAATTTTGCAGAGCAAATTTTGATATACTTCCCAGAGGAAATTCCGAAGAAAATCTAAAAAAAATCCGAAGAATATCCTAAAAGAAAATCCAAAGAACTTCCCGAAGGAAATTCCAAAAAAATTCCCGAAGGAAATTTCAAAGAATTTCCCGAAGGAAATCGCAAAGAATTTCCCGAAGGAAATTCCAAAGAATTTCCCGAAGAAAATTCCAAAGAATTTCCCAAAGGAAATTTCAAAGAATTTCCCAAAGGAAATTCCGAAGAACTTCCCAAAGGAAATTCCAAAGAATTTCCCAAAGGAAATTCCAAAGAATTTCCCAAAGGAAATTCCAAAGAATTTCCCAAAGTAAATTCCAAAGAATTTCCCAAAGTAAATTCCAAAGAATTTCCCAAAGGAAATTCCAAAAAATTTCCCAAAGGAAATTCCAAAGAATTTTCCAAAGAAAATTCCAAAGAATTTCCTAAAGTAAATTCCAAAGAATTTCCCAAAGTAAATTCCAAAGAATTTCCCAAAGGCAATTCCAAAGAATTTTCCAAAAGGAAATTCCAAAGAATTTCCCAAAGGAAATTCCAAAGAATTTCCCAAAGGAAATTCCAAAGAATTTCCCAAAGGAAATTCCAAAGAATTTCCCAAAGGAAATTCCAAAGAATTTTTCAAAGGAAATTCCAAAGAATTATACAAATGAAATTCCAAAGAAATTCCCGAAGGAAATTCCAAAGAATTTCTCAAAGGAAATTAGAAAGAATTTCCCCAAAAAAATTCAAAAAAATTTCCCAAAGAAAATTCAAAAAAATTCCCCCAAAAAAATTAAAAAAAACTCCCCCAAAAAAATTCCAAAAAATTTCCCAAAGGAAATTCAAAAAAATTTCCCGAAGGAAATTCCCAAAGAATTTCCCGAAGAAAATTCCAAAGAATTTCCCAAAGGCAATTCAAAGAATTTCCCAAAAGAAAATGCCAAAATTTTCCAAAGAAAATTCCAAAGAAATTTCTAAAGTAAATTCCAAAGAATTTCCCAAAGGCAATTTCAAAGAATTTTCCAAAGGAATTTCCAAAGAATTTCACAAAAGGAAATTCAAAAGAATTTCCACAGGAAATTCAAAAAAATTTCCAAAGGAAATTCAAGAAATTTCCCAGAGGAAATTCCAAAGAATTTCCCAAAGGAAATTCCAAAGAATTTCCCAAAGGAAATTCCAAAGAATTTCCCAAAGGAAATTCCAAAGAATTTCCCAAAGGAAATTTCAAAAAAAATTCCGAAACAAATTCCAAAGAATTTCCCAAAGGAAATTCCAAAGAATTTTCCAAAGGAAATTCCAAAGAATTTCCCGAAGGAAGTTCCAAAGAATTTCTCAAAGGAAATTCCAAAGAATTTCCCAAAGGAAATTCCAAAGAATTTCCCAAAGGAAATTCCCAAGGATTTCCCAAAGGAAATTCTGAAGAATTTCCCAAAGGAAATTCCAAAAAAAAATCCCAAAGGAAATTCCAAAGAATTTCCCAAAGGAAATTCCAAAGAATTTCTCAATAAAAAAATCCAAAGAATTTTCCAAAGGAAGTTCCAAAGAATTTCCCAAAGGAAATTCCCAAGGATTTCCCGAAGGAAATTCCAAAGAATTTCCCAAAGGAAATTCCAAAGAATTTCCCAAAGGAAATTCCAAAGAATTTCCCGAAGCAAATTCCAAATAATTTCCCGAAGGAAATTCCAAAGAATTTTGCGAAGGAAATTCCAAAGAATTTTCCGAAGGAAATTCCAAAGAATTTCCCGAAAGAAATTCCAAAGAATTTCCCGAAGGAAATTCCAAAGAATTTCCCGAAGGAAATTCCAAAGAATTTCCCGAAGGAAATTCCAAAGAATTTCGAAGGAAATTCCAAAGAATTTCCCTAAAGAAATTCAAAGAATTTCCCGAAGGAAATTCCAAAGATTTTCCCGAAGGAAATTCCCAAGAATTTCCCGAAGGAAATTCCAAAAAAATTCCCGAAGGAAACTCCAAAAAATTTCCCGAAAGAGTTTTCCGAAGGAAATTCCAAAGAATTTCCCGAAGGAAATTTCGAAGATTTTCCGAAGGAAATTGCAAAGAATTTCCCGAAGGAAATTTCGAAGATTTCCCGAAGGAAATTTCGAAGAATTTCCCGAAGGAAGTTTCGGAGAATTTCCCGAAAGATATTTAGAAGAATTTCCCGAAGGAAGTTTCGGAGAATTTCCCGAAAGATATTTAGAAGAATTTTCCGAAGGAAATTTCGAAGAATTTCCCGAAGGAAATTCTGAAGAATTTTTCGAAAAAAATTTCAAAGAATTTCCCGAAGGAACTTCCGAAGAGTTTCCCGAAGAAAATTTCAAAGAATTTCCCGAAGGAAATTTCAAAGAATTTCTCGAAGGAAATTCCAAATAATTTCCCGAAGGAAATTACGAAGAATTTCCCGAAAGAAGTTTCGAAGAATTTTCTGAAGGAAATGTCGAAGATTTTCTCGAAGGAAATTTCGAAGAATTTCCCGAAGGAAATATTGAAGAATTTCCCGAAGGAAATTCCGAAGAATTTCCCGAAGGAAATTTCGAAGAATTTCCCGAAAGAGATTTCGAAGAATTTTCCGAAGGAAATTTCGAAGAATTTCCCGAAGGAAATTTCAAAGAATTTCCCGAAGGAAATTTCGAAGATTTTTCCGAAGAAAATTTCGAAGATTTTTCCGAAGAAAATTTCGAAGAGTTTCCCGAAAGAAATTTCGAAGAATATCCTGAAGGAAATTCCGAAGAATTTCCCGAAGGAAATTTCGAAGAATTTCACGAAAGAGATTTCGAAGAATTTTCCGAAGGAAATTTCGAAGATTTTTCCGAAGGAAATTTCGAAGAATATTCCCGAAGAAAATTTCAAAGAACTTCCCAAAGGTAATTTCGAAGAATTTCCCGAAGAAAATTTCAAAGAATTTCCCGAAGAAAATTTCGAAAAATTTCCCGGAGGAAATTCCAAAGAATTTCCCGAAGGAAATTCCAAAGAATTTCCCGAAGGAAATTTCGAAGAATTTCCCGAAGGATGTTTCGAAGAATTTCCCGAAAGAGATTTAGAAGAATTTTCCGAAGGAAATTCCAAAGAATTTCCCGAAGGAAAATTCCCGAAGGAAATTTCGAAGAATTTCCCGAAGGAAGTTTCGGAGAATTTCCCGAAAGATAGTTAGAAGAATTTTCCGAAGGGAATTTCAAAGTATTTCCCGAATGAAATTCTGAAGAATTTCTCGAAGGAAATTTCAAAGAATTTCCCGAAGGAAATTTCGAAGAATTTCCCGAAGAAAATTTCGAAGAATTTCCCGAAGGAAATTTCGAAGAATTTCCCGAAGGAAATTTCGAAGAATTTCCCGAAGGAAATTTCGAAGAATTTCCCGAAGGAAAATTCGAAGAATTGCCCGAAGGAAATTTCGAAGAATTTCCCGAAGGAAATTCCGAAGAATTTAACAAAAAAATGTCAAGAATTTTACAAAAGAAATTTCAAAATTCAAAACAAACTCCCAAAGGAAATTAAAAAAAAAAAATCGAATGATTGGAATATTTTTGCCGAAGACGAAATGCCTTCGATCGTAAACTTTTTTGCTTTCGCCGGAAGCATTGCAAATCAAAAAATCGCATTTCTCCATCATCATTTATTCACAACAACGACTAAATCTTATTCACATCTCCATTTTTTGCAGGACTCAATGTTGCAGTTCGTGGCGTTAGCGACTCCGGATGGTTCCTGGATCGGGAACCTTACACACCGGGAGCCGTAGCCGCTTCGGAAGCTGTGCGCCAGGGTTGGCGAATGTGGGACGGAGCCCTTCCACAAGCCTGTGTAGCCGAACATCCGAAGGAACCGTGGAGGTGTTACTTTGGTCATCGATTGTACAACACGTTGAAAGGTAGGATAGCGATTTGAATTATTTTTTGATTTCGATAAATGATTCTAATCGAGTGTTTCCTCACTCTACAGCTCCTCTGTTCGTATTCCAATGGTTGTTCGACGAAGCGCAGATGCGAGCGGATCACGTGGGCGCTCCGGTGACTCCTCAACAGTGGGACTACATCCACGACATGGGCGGAGCGTTGCGGGAATCGCTGAACAATGTTTCGGCCGTGTTTGCTCCGTCCTGCATTGGGCATTCCGTGCTGACTAAGCGCGACTGGTTGAACATCAAGATCGACGATGTCAGCTTGGCCGATGCGCTTCGGTGTTGGGAGCAGTCGGACGTTCGGGATCGACCCGTCCAAAGGCGTCAGTCGAACCGTAATTCCAGTCCCCAGAAGATGCGCCGGAAGCACAACGGCGGTCGGAGGAAAAAACAAGACGGACAACAGCCGAACGACAATCAGGCCGGCAACGGACAGGAAGATGTCCGGAAGCCCAAGTTGACCAAAGAAGAGCGACAGCGGAGAAGACAGGAGCGACAACTACAGCGAAGATTAAATCGGTTGAACAACAAGAAGAACGCCCGCGAAGGAGAAAAGAATCACACGCGGCATCAGCAGAGATTGGACGAGCCACAATCAACGAAAGTTCCTAGACAAGAGCGATCGCCAAATAGTACCGGTAAAAATAGTAATAACCCAAATAGTGCTAACCCCAACAAGCAGCAGAATCAGAACGGTCGCCATCGGCTGCGGAATCAGAACAAGAAGCGGATGAACCACAAGAACCGCAACCGAAAGAACATGAACAACCGGAAAAACCAACAGCAGCAACAGAACGTCCATCCTTTCGGGCTGGACTTGGCCGAACCAAAGAAGTGCTCTCTGAGGTTGCTGGAGCGATGCAGCTGGCCCCAGTGCAATCATTCCTGCCCAACGTTGACGAATCCGCTGACAGGCGAGGAGATGAAGTTCCTTGAGCTGTTGGCCTCATTCGGGCTGGACATGGAGGCCGTCGCAACGGCCCTCGGACTCGACATGCAAACCCTCAACAACATGGACCACGCGGAGCTGGTCAATCTACTGACGCAGCAGGTCACGTAGCCGAAAGGTCACCCGCCCCCGCTTCCTTGTAAATAACTGAACAATTCTTTTAGGTAGATGTTAATTTATTTTTCCGGCCGCACAGGCCTTTAGATGTAGTGGAGGAATTTGATGAATTTCAAATGGTTACGTAATTCGAGCAAGATGTGTTTCTAAGTTCTAAATTCTTGTCCGCCCTCAGGCAGACACAACCCCCGCGATTCGGTCCACGTTTTCTTCAGAAATGCAGCTCACACCTTTGTTGAGATTAAACCCAAGATTAACAAAACCCTGTTCATAGTGCTTGTACATATAACTACCTAAGCAATGCAAAGAGCTACAAAACAAACTAAACCAGACTGAATCACTTATGTTTAGAAGCATTATTTATTTGTTTGTTTGTAAGTCCGTGTACAATAGAGAAGCTTTATCCAGAGATGATTTTTAGCGACAGCCAACCCAGTACTTAGTTAGGATTGATTTTTTGTTCTTTCTGTGCTTCACCGAGAGTCAGAAATGAAAAGTTGTATTTATGTTTTGTTTTCCGAAAAAGAAAATAAATCTAAACTGTACATATTAGACACGTAAGAAAAAAACAGCGAAATGACTACCTCACCGATTACTTTATAGCGAAGGAACAATAGAAACAAAAGAAATAAACACTAAAACATAGAGCTCGAATAGCAAAAGTAATAAACCAGAAAATTCAAAGGAAACAAATCTACAACGGAAACTCGCAGCCCATACGAAGGTGAACTGCAACAACGAATCATATTTTGTACCTGCCATTAGTCATAGTTATAGAGAAGTATTATAGAATTTTCGCTATGAACCGTGTCCCCTTTTTAAGCCCCTCCCATTTCCCACTCATGTGTGACCTTTGGATCCACATTCTGAAGATCTGCTAGCTTAGACATGTTTTCCCAAACGCCCTCGAAGAGAGAAAAGAAAGATGTTTTCCGATTTTTATGTATTGTATTGTCTGTAAATAATTTATTTATAGGAGTCGACAGAATAGAAATTGTACGAATGAAGCAAGAAGAGGAAGAAGGAACTGTAATCAGTATCATGTTGAAAATATTCGAAAATGCCAAGTGAAGATATGGAACGACGATAAATAAAAATGTATTGAACCAAAACTTTGTTTGAACATTGTCCGTGTACGCCTGGGAATGAAGAAATGCTCGATGTAGCTTCGGTACTATGGGAGCCTGACCATCTTTATCACAACTTTTATTTGCAAAGCTTTGTCCCTAACACCTTTTTTATGCTACCTTCTGAGTGATTTTGTACGCGCAGCGAACTTACGGAAGATCACAGTTAATGAACAAGTCAATGCACATGAGCAGCATTACGAACAGCATGAGACACGTGATTCGTCTGATTTATTGCTATTTCATTTTGATAGAAGTACTATACAAAGAACATTAGTCACTTTTTAAATAGCGGTATGGCAACATCAACTAGTAATTCACTTTCTCTGCACTAGAATTATTGAACCAGATACCGATCTGACACTGACCGTGGTTCGTCGGCGTAGACACATCCGGTCCCGGGTTATGCAACGTTCGGTCTGATATAAAGCCATAAAACCGGAAGGTATGAGATTAAAGAGCTCATTATTTCGTTGTTCGGAGGCACAACTAACCAAAATTATTCTACAATGGTCCAAAAGCTGTGCATACTCTTGGTCCTGATAGGACCTGCCCTAACTCAGTACTATGATTACTACGAAGGCAACCGACGGTCAAGAGGGAACAATCAACAATGTTACCAGCATGAAGAGTTCCCTGAGCCGAGCGAATGCTGCACCCGACCGCTGTGGATCAATCAGTATCTGGTGAGGCCGTGCCAATTTAGCAATGTTAAACGTGACGGCCAGAGGCAAGAACACGAAACTGTAAATCCCTATACTAAGTGTGACCGAACATGGGAATCAACATATTAATTTCTGTTCTATATTTATTAGTGTAGTGTAGGCTGCGGCGTCTATCGGATCAACATGGATATGCTAAATAATCAGGTCAACAGAGTGCGTGTGTTTCGGCCGGCTCGATTGAGGGGCTACGGCGACGAAGACTGGAAACGGACTGTCGTTGCGGCATTGAAGCTGTGCAGGAAACGACTCACCTCGATGGTTGGAAACCGCGTTCGGGAAGGTCGAGAGGCGGAGCTATGCGAGCAGGCGAACGATGTTTTCGCCGATTGTCTGGATGGGCAGCTATTTTTGGTGAGTTACAAGTAGTTGGAAGAATGTGACATAATCGAATCTATTTGGTAGCAATGCCCCGCAAGAGTGTGGATTCGAACTGAGGGATGCGAACTTTCCAAGAGTCACCTGATGGAAGGGTGTCCGTTTAGGTCGCTGACAGATGCAACGGAGAAAAGGCGTGACGAATGGTACGATCGGAATCAATGGAATGGGAACGGAGGAAGGCATGATCAGGACGATACGGATGAGTACGACTACGAATACGAAGACGCGAACACCGGGCGGCAGAACAGGAATCGGGGAGGGTATGCCAATCAGAATGGCAATAGTAACAATAGAGATAGAAACAATGGTCAATGGTAGACGGTCAAGAGGAAAATGTGTATTTGTTGTACTGTGATTAATTTCCTGGATTCAGGGCACAGCTTAGAGCTCGTCGGTCTTGCACGATGTTTCTCTAGCTTTCCTGGACATGCCATTCATTCAACGAAGCGGTTTTGGGCACTTATCACTGAGTCCACATAATAGATAGCAGTAGGAATGGCTACCTTACTTAAGAGCCAAAGATTGCACTAAGTTCACTAAATTTGTGATGATTTAAAATACTGGCGGAAAGAGATTTTGGAATAATGTTTCGAGATTCTGCTGAATTCCGCAACCCGTACTGCCTACGACCTTGTATGTACTTCAGCCTAGTTCGGTCAGTTGCCATGATTTTGAGATCCACAGCTTCTAAAACAGCAACTCCTATCTCTACTTTAAATATGATCGAGTCTGTTCTCCATGTTGGGAGCGGCAGATCATCATCCGTGTGCCAGTAAGAGACTCTAGGCAAAGCTGTGCACCATGGTCCTCCGGAAACTAAGGGGGTTTGGTGTCAGGCCCTGCAAGCCAGCCTTAAAACAAAATGAAGGAACGAATAATCAGTGAGAGAACATACAGCGGAGACCACAGCAACGAAAAGGGACTAGCGTTTGGAAACTCAATAGATAACTGACCGATCGTTACACAAGATGCCCAGTAGACCAGCGGAGATTTTACTTCTAATACCATTGAGAAACATAATTCAAGGCATGTTAATAACAATGAGACCGTAAACTGTTGTCAGAAGAAATTCAAAACTGTTTAGATTGGTTTGCTATACATATTTCTAATCTATTTTTGAATAGACGTGAGATCATCACTTTTATTTTTCACAATTTTCAACTATTGAATACACAGAAAAAAATTGTGAAAAGTAAACAGCGCGTAAAATTTGAGATGCGGAAATCTACGCTATTCTACGCTGAAACGGTTCTCTTCCCAACAAGTTTGCGTACAACTTGCAAGCAATATTGATGATTCACGTTGAATATTGTATAGATTCAGGCTATATCACGCGTGGAACTACGCTAATAATGATGTTCCATTTATGTGCATGATTTTTAGTGTAAATTTCCGTGAATTTTTCTATCTGTGTAGAATTCATTCAGTGAGTGCACTAATAGATGGATGTTTGAGTTTTCATAATTTCATTTCGATCTGTTAAGATGGTGCACACCAAATACACTCGGGCGCGCGCACAGCAAATACCCCGGCGTGTATTACACGCCGATGTATTTGCTGTGCGCGCGCCTGTGTGACTCCGGCGGAAAACTCAAACATCCATCTATTAGTTGCACTCACAGCCGTAGCTGCAGCAGTGACTATTAGGGTGGTTCAAAAAATCGATTTTGCTCCACAGTGCTCATCTGATTCTTTACCATGTTCTGAGTGTCCTCTGAAAATTTGAGCTCATTTGGATTAAAACTGATTTAGCACAAGCCGTTTCAAGTTTGCATGCAAATTAGTATGGGGAAATTTATTTTTTCATTACACTGTTAATTCCCCATTAAGCGCAGGTTAAAAGAAAACCTACATAGCTAAAAGGGATACTCAACAGCTTTCACCCAACGAAAACCGCATGTTGATTAATCGTGCCAATAATTAGTAATCGATTTTAAAACAGGTTGCGAATCTTTAGTCATGATCGTTAAACTTCTTTGAGGGCATCACTGAAATGTGCAGTGCAACATAGTAGCCTGAATTTGTGTGTGCTATCTTTCGCGCCACAAGCCACAATGTTGTCTGTTGATGAGTTATGCAATTAGGTCCAAAAACCACGATTAATTGAGATACGGTTTTCACTGAGTGAAAGCTGTTGAGTATTCCTTCTAGCTATGTAGGTTTTCTTTTAACCTGCGCTTGATGGGGAAGTGTCATTAACAGTATAATGAAAAAATAAGTTCCCCCATACTAATTTGCATGCAAACTTGCAACGGCTTGTGCTAAATCAGTTTTAACCCAAATGAGCTCAAATTTTCGGAGGACACTCAGAACATGGTAAAGAATCAGATGAGCACTGTGGAGCAAAATCGATTTTTTGAACCACCCTAGTGACTATGTCCAAGGGCTTAACGACCCCTCCCCATGGCCTCTGCGAGTTAGGGGGCCTGCCTAGGACGTGGTGGGGCTTGGCAGCGGGCTCTGTTAAACCTCTACAAAAAGCTGCATGTGTCCGCAAGCAGGCCCTATCAAAGCGACCGTGTGCCGCTCAAAGCGCACAGGAGCCCAAGGAGTGCCAATTGGCACATCAGGATCAATGCCAGCGAGATCCTGATTATGGCATTCTGGCCGCGTGTTAACGGACCTTGTCTTGGATATCGTAATATTGTGAAAGCGAGGGCTGGCAGTCTGACATTCTACTCTCTTAGTAGAGGCGGGTGACCCCGTAGTAGGCCCGACTTCCACAGATGATGCGCCTTCGTATTTCACGACTAACGTTGTTGTCAGCCGTTAGCAAGGATCCGAGGTAGACGAATTCATCGAACACCTCGAAGGTATCCCCGTCTATCGTAACACTGCTACCCAGGCGGGCCCTGTCGCGCTCGGTTCCGCCCACAAGCATGTACTTTGTCTTTGACGCATTCACCACCAGTCCAACTTTTGTTGCTTCACGTTTCAGGCGGGTGTACAGTTCTGCGGTAAGCCTCTCGGCTGCTTGGACGGAATTGTAGGTAGGAACTTGTCGAGCACAGGGTCGTTAATGTAAATAGCACCGTTATTCTTACTCCAACACCTTTCACTTACCTTAAGCAGGAGCAATTAAGCGGAAAACCTTGCGGAGAAACCAGCCAACCGGTTCAATTGACCAAGGTCGACTAAAAACGATCGAGGTAAAGGTATCTTTAATGTGGACTACCAAGACCAAGGCTTGAATACCTCTTTCAGGTACGGTAACGAATCAAGCAAAAGAAGCAATTCATACAGCATCAGGGAGTGCGTCTTCTAAATGACCTGACCACCAAAATTATCTTACATAATTAACATTTTATTCGCCCTTACGGCATTTTAGAGAGAGACAAATCAGTGGTGTACTTGCGTGTGTTGATGTTGCTGAGGATGACAAAGGCTACGATGGTGGTGGCACTGGTGGATGGCATATCGGCGATTACTGGCGGTTGCGGACGTTGTTGGACTGGCTTGCAGGTTCGTTCGCGGTGCAACTGTGGCACGATGGCGGTCGCAGAGGTGGTGGTTTATCGTTCGAGTGTCCGACCACGTCGGACTGTGTGGACCAGCGGCCGAGAGAGATCCCGATGGTGGTCAGGGAACGGTGGTGGTCTAACGTTCGTCCAGCGAATTGTCGACTCCGCTTCCAATTTGGCACGATGACGGCTAGCGATCGATGGTGGTTTGTCTGCTTGTCTACGTAGGCCTGCGACGAGGCGCGATGGCGGTGGGTGACGGCGTGTCTACGTGTCGGAGGGCCTGGCCTGCTACACGAGTGGTGCGATGGCGGAAAGCGTCGGTTTGGAGGTGGCCTGCTACCCGATTGGCGCGATGGCGGATCGTGACGAAGCGGTAAAGCTTCGGTCTGGAGGTGGCCTGCTACCCGATAGGCGCGATGGCGGAACGTGACGACTGTGGCCAAACGTCGGAATGGGCTGGCCTGGCGAGCTTCTCTCTGGTCCTTAGCAAGGCTTACTGATGTCACTGATGTCACCGATGTCACCGATGAACTTCGGGGCCAGTCCCGAAGCCACAAAAGAAAAGAAAAGGCCCGGAAGCAGACACGGGCCCACGGATTTGTCTCTCTATGTGCATACAATAAGGTACACCGGGCAAGTTGAAATGCGGGGTAAGTTGAAACGGAAACTGTTATTTAGATCAGCAATGACCGAATGCCTTGATTATTTTTGTTCAACTAATTACTCCCCCAAACGCACCTTCTGACTGCCATTCCCGGAGGATTGCAGCTACTAAAAGCAACCCCTGCCATTGTTTATTTTTTGCCCTTTGCAAAATTCGAACCAACTTTTTGACGTGCCAATGTTACAGGTCCCGAAATGATGTGTGGAAGTGTTTTTTCTTCAAATTTTCACGGTAGGTAATCATTCAATGTTGAATAAACATAATGATTATGAAAAATTGATGGAAGATACATTTTAATTTTTGTATTTTGGTAGTTTGTTATTGCTCCGCATTTTCAACCCATCGGGGCAGATAGAAATGCGTGGTGCGGGGCAAGTTGAAACAACGATTCAAAACGTCACCCTGGCTATTAAAGTTTCCAGAATTCAATATGGTCCGTAAATAGACTCGGAAAACAAAAATTAATAGAAAGGTCCAAAACTCTGATAACTAATTTAATGAATGTCTGCCCATTCCGTCGTGAGTGCAACCCTCCTACAATCTCCAATGAAGAATAGAATAAAAAGGGGCAATGTTTAAGCTGCACGGTCTAGTTTTGAGATTCGTAATCTACTTTACCTCGTAGTGAGCACTGGCTTTTAAAAAATAAATCATAGAGCATGTAAACATTTCGTTAACTCCACCTTTCACTTCCCCAGCCTTCCTTTCTCCAATCGAAGGTCTATGAGAGATACGCTGGTTGATTAATGTGAATTTATGAAGAAGCCACAGCCAAATTAATCAAGCGTACAATTCAAAGAAAAGAGTATAGAGTATCAAAATCTGGAATGTGACTTTTATGCGAGTAAATATCAAGATGAGACAAGTGGGATTTGATTTTCAAATTTTTAGAACAAAGCTTTCTATTTTATCAGGGTTTTGGGAGACAATTTTAATCCAATTTCTGAAAGATAATCAAAATCGTCAAAAATATACATGGGACTTTTATGCGAATCTTGGCAGTATAGTCACCTTTACAACCTCGTGCATTGTGAGTTACAATGAGTACATATATTTTGTTTTTGGTACGATACAGTTTGCTTATGTCACAGCCCAGTGTTTCAACTTACCCCGATATGCGGGGCAAGTTGAAACGGAGCATATAAAAGAATAATTTTAGTATGTAAAATATTTACAAAAAAGTTTGGTAAGGTTGCTTATTTTTTATGTATAATCTTTGGCCCGAACTAGCAATCACCGCAAACGAATTAAAAATTTATCAAAGGATGATTTTTTACAGCACTTCAAAGTTCCACTTTGAAAAAACCGTTTTAACTTGTCCCGGTGTACCTTACCACTTTCACCACACAATGCCTTACTTATCACACAATAAATTACCTTTTCTTCTTGTTTCTATTTCACCTATTAAAGGTGGCTTGATTTTTTTTTCAAATGGCGAAACTATAATGCTGTTTCACAAAGTAGTTGATTTAGTTGTATTACTTCAATAATTTTTCTTCTTACGAACCGTGGATAGGATGGTTCAACAGCACTTTCACTATCTAATAAAGAAGAACACCCACTAACTTAGTATGAATCACATGCAAATTACTACTTCCTTGGCAGTCCATATCCAAAGAAGACACAAAAGACCTCGACGAGGTGGTTTTATAATTCTTTTTAGCTACTTTACTTCTCACTCTCACGAAGAATCGAAATATCTCTCTGTCCTTCGTGACAGTTGGCATCACTTCCGCGCATGGTATTCACACGGCCAACACCGTTACGG
Organism: Armigeres subalbatus; assembly: GCF_024139115.2. Classification (NCBI taxonomy): domain Eukaryota; kingdom Metazoa; phylum Arthropoda; class Insecta; order Diptera; family Culicidae; genus Armigeres; species Armigeres subalbatus. The sequence goes on along the minus strand of NC_085140.1, from coordinate 107,003,678 downwards.
GTTATTGTCCCGACTCGAACCACGAAAAGGACAGTGAGGGTGAGAATGAATGAAACGAATGCTGTATTTTTTACGTTAGTGCCGAATCTTTCATTTTAGACAGCTGGGATCGCCACCAGTAAGGCTGTCCTACTATTATTATTAGGGACGGACTGGGCTTTAGGTTCTTACTGGCGTGGGGGACGAGACATGAGGATGCTTGTGGAGGAGCCAACAAGTTACAAAATTGGGACCAACGGTTACACTGCCACCTTTGCAAATGTTCGGCCGACAATGCTGAGATTTCTTCAAACAAGTTGTTCAAACAAAGAAGCTTCGATTTCACTTGTTACTACTTGTTACTGTTATGCTCAATGTTAAAAGCATGCAGACATATGGTGAAATTAACAAAATTTGGAAGTCGTTTGTTGTAAGCATCAAATATCATATGATTTGATTTATGTTTTGTTCGAACAACTTGCTTGAAGAAATCATAACGTGCAAATTTATGACAAATGTTCAGCTTCTGATTTTTAAGAATTTAACGGCAAATCGCACATGGGCAATTATATTACTCAAATTTCCAGGGAAAAGAGAGGAATAATAGTATAATAAATTAACAATAATTTGTCATAAACTCAAGAGTTTTGTAGAACAACGACTTTTAGGGGAACTGAGACTTGAGGTTGAATTTTTGATACTTTTTGAAAACATGAAGAGGTCTAATGTCCATGTCATCCGCGAAGCAAATAAATTGACTGGATCTGTTGAAAATCGTACCCCGGCTGTTACACCCGGCTCTCCGCATGACACCTTCTAGCGCAATGTTGAACAACAGACACGAAAGTCCATCACCTTGTCTTAGTCCCCGGCGCGATTCGAACGAACTGGAGTGTTCGCCCGAAATCTTCACACACAAATCTTGCACACCATCCACCGTTGCTTTGATCAGTCTGGTAAGCTTCTCAGGGAAACTGTTATCATCCATATTTTTCCATAGCTCTACGCGGTCTATACTGTCGTATGCCGCCTTGAAATCAACGAACAGATGGTGCGTTGGGACCTGGTATTCACGGCATTTTTGAAGGATTTGCCGTACAGTAAAGATCTGGTCCGTTGTCGAGCGGCCATCAACGAAACCGGCTTGATAACTTCCCACGAACTCGTTCACTAATGGTGACAGACGACGGAAGATGATCTGGGATATCACTTTGTAGGCGGCATTAAGGATGGTGATCGCTCAAAAGTTCTCACACTCCAGCTTGTCGCCTTTCTTGTAGATGGGGCATATAATCCCTTCCTTCCACTCCGGTAGCTGTTCGGTTTCCCAGATTCTGACTATCAGTTATTGCAGGCAAGTGGCCAGCTTTCCCGGGGCCATCTTGATGAGCTCAGCTCCGATACCATCTTTACCAGTTGCTTTATTGGTTTTAGCTGGTGAATGGCATCCTTAACTTCCCTCAAGGTGGGGGCTGGTTGGCTTCCAACTGTCGTAGTCATCTCCTCCGCTGCCTTGACTTTCACTGCCTGTACTCTCAGCGCCATTCAGATGTTCCTCATAGTGTTGCTTCCACCTTTCGATTACCACACGTTCGTCCGTTAAGATGCTCCCATCCTTATCCCGGCACATTTCGGCTAGCGGCACGAAGCCTTTGCGGGATGCGTTGAGCTTCGATAGAACTTGCGTGTTTCTTGAGAACGGCACAGCTGTTCCATCTCCTCGCACTCCGCTTCTTCCAGGCGGCGTTTCTTCTCCTGAAAAAGGCGGGTCTGCTGTCTCCGCTTCCGTCTATAACGTTCCACGTTCTGCCGGGTACCTTGCTGCAGCGCGACCGCCCGCGCTGCGTCCTTCTCCTCCAGAATCTGTTTGCACTCTTCGTCGAACCAATCGTTCCGTCGACTTCGACCCATATACCCGACGTTGTTCTCCGCTGCGTCGTTAATGGCTGCTTTGACTGTATTCCAGCAGTCCTCAAGAGGGGCCCCATCGAGCTCACCCTTTTTCGGCAACGCTGCCTCGAGATGCTGCGCGTATGCAGTGGCGACATCAGGTTGCTTCAGTCGCTCTAGGTCGTACCGCGGCGGTCGTCGGTACCGAACATTGTTGATGAAGGATAGTTTTGGGCGCAGTTCAACCATCACCAGATAGTGGTCAGAGTAGATGTTAGCGCCAAGATATGGCTTGACGTCGATAATGTGCCGTCCATCAATCAGAACGTGGTCGATTTGTGATTCTGTCTGCAGTGGTGATCTCCAGGTGTACCGATACGGGAGGCTGTGTTGGAAGTAGGTGCTGCGAATGGCCATATTCTTGGAGGCGGCGAAATCAATTAGTCGTAGGCCGTTTTCGTTCGTCAACCGGTGAGCGCTGAACTTTCCAATAGTTGGTCTAAACTCCTCCTCTTGGTCAACCTGAGCGTTCAAATCTCCTATGATGATTTTGACGTCGTGGTTTGGGCAGCTGTCGTACTCACGTTCCAGCTGCGCGTAGAATGCGTCCTTATCATCATCAGTGCTTCCGGAGTGTGGGCTATGGACGTTGATTATGCTGAAGTTGAAGAACCGGCCTTTGATCCTCAACCTGCACATTCTCTCGTTCATCGGCCACCACCCGATCACGCGCCTTTGCATATCGACCATCACTATGAAAGCTGTTCCCAGCTCGTGTGTGTTGCCGCAGCTCTGGTAGATGGTATGATTACCTCTAAACGTTCGCACCATTGATCCCTTCCAACAAACCTCCTGCAGCGCTACGATGCCGAATCCACGGTCCTTGAGCACATCGGCGAGTATGCGTGTGCTCCCGATGAAGTTGAGATATTTGCAGTTCCACGAACCGAGTTTCCAATCGCTAGTCCCTTTTCGTCGCAGTGGTCTTCGCCAATGGTTCCGGTCCGTACTCTCTTGTTGATTGTTCGTTGCGTATGTTTATTTAAAGGCTGGCTTGCAGGGCCTGACACCAAACCCCCTAAATTTACGGAGGACCATTCCTCCTTATTCCCGGTGGACTATGGTGCACAGTTTCACTTAGAGTCCCTCGCTGGAACTCGGACGATGATCAGCCGCCCCTAAAATGGAGAACAGGCGCTGTTGTGAGCCGATCCTGACATAGAGAACAGATGCTTAGTAAGATTTGTACCTCCGGAGAGCAAACCCCCCCTTCCCTGTCAGCATTAGACCATAGTTCCCACCGGGGTTGGTTACCCGATCTTCCCTAAGGTTGCTCGTATCCCGGCCAGCACCACGGGAGGTAGGGATAGGAGTTGCTGGGTAAGAGGCTAAGGACCGGAAGATGGGGTCTTTTTTATTCCTTCAGGTACGCGAAGTACCAATGGTACGCTTTACCCAGCATTTGCCGTGCCCTCAGTAGCCGTAATAGTGCGCAAAAACTTTACCAATCGCAATGTGGGTATCAAACATCATGATTTTCAAATAACTTTATGAGATACTACCAGATTACTTCTTTTTCATTGCCTTTCTTTGATTCAATTGCCTTTTTCAACCCGGTCCCAGAGGTCCCTGAGAATCCTAAATAGTAGTCAAAACTAAAACCAACACATATAACATGTGGGTGGATGTGAAATAATGAAAAAAATATTCTTTGTTTGCTCTATAGATTACTAGATTACACATCTCTACCATATACCCATGAATCTTCGGACCAACCCATACTCTGTTTGATAATTACATGACTTCCTTGTGACCTCTAAGTAATGAAACTGTTTTATTTATTATAGATTAAACATTGATTTTGAACCCCCCCCCCCCTGAAGGCTGCCGCCCTTGGCGGGGGCCAACCGCACGCTTCGGGGCGCTGCACTCACTGTATGAATTGTATTTAACAATTAAAAATTGTGAAAATTTAAAGAGCAGATTTTTTTTTTCGCCAACTGTATAGGACAACTCTAACCAAAAGGAACTCAAAGATATTTGAGATTGAAGATGTCAAATGAAAACTAGCATTAAAAAAAATATAATTCAGGCAAAGGGACATCAAGAACATTGTGTTACGGTTCTGATTAGAATCATAGAGTTGTGGCATAATGAAGTGAGTTTTGGGATTCTGAATAAAACTTTCATGCCCTTAGAAAACCTTTAAGAATATTAGAAGGTAAACTAATTTGATGATTATGATAACAATACTGGAATTTCTACAAAAATACTACTACAAATACTACTACTACAGAAACAACAGTAGGAGTATATTTGCATCTGTATCTCTAAGATTACATTTTAACCCTATGATTCCTGAAATATTTATGCACTCTGAAAACATTTTTTTTTTCTAAGTTTTGAAGCTTCTCGAAATAATATATCCTAAGAATTTCCAGTACCTCCAGATCTACGGAAGGTCCCAAATACTCTTAGGACTATTTCGGAAAATTTCCAAACCAAAACCGAATTATTGATCCATATCCGCAAGCTTTTTTTGCATCCTGTTGCATCGAAGGGGTGTGCGAGTTTTAGATATCCTCCTACCTGATATCATATGTTAATCATATGTTTTCAGTATTATAAATGTATTTTTTTGCACTAGAAAAAGAAACACGTGGTCATAAGAGGGTTTGATTTCACCAAATGGCCACGATAAACAAAAGGGGGATGAAAATCTTCAAAAACATAATCACGTGGTTTCTGGATGGAAATAATCGTACGTAAAAAAAGATCTAACAAAATGATAACAACACAAATTTATTTGACGTAACAGTTTTTCATTGGTTTGTCTGGTCGGAAATTTTATTTCAGTTTATTTCCTGCTGCGTGTTTAATTCCGAGGTCCTCGTTTGTCACAGTCTCCGCTCTTCACTTTCTCACAAACATCCGCTGCAATTAAAAAAAAACTATGTGAACCTCCATTCCGACCACGGAGCAATAAAAAAAACTTACATGAGTTCCACTTATCAGCTGGACAGTTCTTGATGGTTTCCTTTCCTACGCAAATGATGAACATACCGGCATTCGGTTTGCATTGTCCCTTGGGACCACCACGTTGCTCCATTTCGGCAGTCATAGTCTGGATCCGTTCGACACAGGCATCGATCATCTGCAAAGACTTTTGCTTCCAGTCATCATCGAAACCTTCGGTTTTCTGTTTCATGGCATCAACGTTGATATCATCTCCGTTCAGTAGGTTTTGCTCTTGCAGCAAACTTTGCGTTGCACACTAATAGGTGAAAAGATATTTAACCACATATTCCTCAATATGTTTGATATTATTATATACATACGAAAAATTTCTCGTGGTGGTTTCCTTCCTGCGCATCCATGGTACTTTTCAGATTTTCTATAGTGATGAACGAGGACGCTGTGCAGCAATTCTCGAGTTCTTCTTTCTGCAATTTGCGGCAGTTAAGTATTGAACCTGGCATAACTCTGAATAATCATTTAGCTTACCCTTTGAAATACTTCTTTGCAATCAATCGCCAATGAAATGGGCTGTTGGGTTCAACATTTCGAAATTAAAACCAGAATAATTGTGGTAACTCACAAAAAACCTACCATGACGACACCGATCACGGCAACGATGAGTAACTTGTGGGATCCGAACTGTTTCATGCTGAAAGCTTAGACTTACTGTATCTGGGAACAATGAACGCCGTAGTGTGATGCTCATTGCATTCAATGCACTTTTATATAGTGTGGATGCTTAGCGATAGAATTACCATGTGGGAATCACCTCGCTGGCATATAGCAATTAAGTAGCGGACGGAAGCTTTGAACCGTTTAAGATACCAGATTGGCGACACCCATTTGTATCATCCCCAGCTGTGGATAATATTCACGTGTATTTCGGCATTATGAGGAGCGATTGTGTCGGTATCGTTAAATATGATTGACGAATGCCGTTGTTGAATGATTAACAAGGCTGACTCATGTTGATGTTTATGTGCAAATCAACGACTGATGGTTTAGATTATTTGGTTATAAACTCTAGGTATATTTTAAGCCGCGGTAAATTCTAATTTATCGTCAGAAGCTCAGAGCCATGTTATTTAACCTTCTGGGACCCGCACCGTTGTTGTAAAAACTAAAAAGTATGACACATTGAAAAAAAGTGAGAAATTTTTTTTTCAGGAACTTGACTAATTTACACCAAGGCTATAATAGGATTACCCCAAAAACGAACTTTTTATAGAAGGCTCGAAGACTCACAGTGTTTTATACAAATCGACTAAGCTCGACGAACCGAGGTGATGTCTGTGTGTGTGTGTGTTTTTTTTTCTCCTTAGCAATGGAGAGGGAATCTGCTCAACATACATCCTGGGTTGTCTAGGAAGTGCGGGGTTAGGGACCACCTCCAACAGCAAACGAGGGAGGCAGGACTACATGCCGGACCCGCTGAACCATTTCCATTGCCGCCAAGCCCATAGTCCCTTCGGTACAACCAGAAAGTAATGCTTCAAAGGGGGGCCAGTGCACAACGCACCCTCGAGGTTAGCTGCGAGTCCTTGCAGCACCGAGCATCGTGACTCGCTTTTTTAGCAGAACACCATGGTATCGTGCCAGCGCATTGACGGCTTTCCAGGTGGCCTTACCGCGCCCTATGTCCTCGGAAGGTGGGAAGGGCCGACTTAACGCCTGCTTCCCTCTGCACGACTGATATCAAAAATGATGATGCCGCGTGCACCCCAAATTGACCTCTCTGCGATAGGGTCTATTCGCCAACACACAGAGGGACTTGCCGACGCGGTGCCTACGCCTGCCTCAGCCCGGTTGACCGACGCCGCGAAAGCGATGATACCATGTGGTTCTTCACTTGTTCGATAAAAGGATCGAGTTCGTCCACAGGGCACCAGTATGACCCATGAGGCCGACTCCGAACCTTTGGACCACCTCTTATTTGCGCCTGAACTAGCCATTCCTCGAGTCCACGCGCCACCTTCTGTGTAGATTTGGACGATTTGGACGATAGCCGAAGAAACGGCGTTCCAGCCAACTTCATCTTTACACATCCTCCGGACTAGGTTGTCAGGGGTAGTGTCCAGACCACATGTGCAAGCATGTGGTCACGCATTGTGCGAAAACGTGGGCACACGAACAACACGTGTTCCGCCGTTTCCTCTAAACCTGCGCACACCGGACACTCGGGCGAGGCCGAGCAAGCCAGCTGCGTTACCTGCACTGTGATTTTGCAGCACGCTTAAACGCCGGGCACATCGAACCCCCCATGGGGTGCTTGCTGTTTACAGCTTTGCTGGAACAAATCAAGCAATTGGGAGGGTTCGTGTAGCATTGTGCCTTATGTCCCTCCAATCCGCAGCGTCGGCAGTCCCATTGCTTATGCCCCGGTTCCCGGCTTCCGGCCTTCGGCAACAACACCAGTTTCTGTCTTTCCCATGTTTCGGGGAATCTACACTCGTCAAGGCATCTCTGCATAGCTAGCCTGAACATGTTCGGGTTCGCTATGGTTGCTGCCTTGAGAGCGCTGTTCAGGAGCTGGAGCTTCGTTCGTTACCAGGGACTTGGCCACTGCGAGTAACTCTTCGTTTGTCACCGGAGCCACCATTTCAGCCGCACCCATATTGCCTTGCAGTGCCAGGGACTTGTGGCTCAGGACGGGAAGAGTACCTCTATAATCCTCGTCAACCTATCCGGGGACCGTTCGGGGGGTGAAGAGCTCCCTTCGGTCTTGGTCATCACTATCCTGTAGGCGTCACCCAACGGATTCGCGTTGGCTCCTTCGTACAGGTTGTCGAAACACGCTTACTGCTCTTACACTCTTACTGCTCTTGATGGCCTTGTTAAAGTCCAGTTTCGCAGCTCAAAACACTTTACGGCGGTCCGCTTTTTCATCCGAGCACGTTGCTTTCTTCGTCTAGCATTGAGGCAGGTTGATCGAAGGGCCGCAATTTCGGGACTCCACCAATACACCAGGCGTCTGCCATTCTTGGCAGGGCTTTCCTCGGCATGGTAGCGCCGCACGCGCTTGATAAGACAGCTACCAACGCATCCACGCTTCACTATGGGGGATCCCCATACAAGCGAGCGGTCAAAAATAAAATTGGACTTTTAAAGTGATTTTCCACTTAGTTTTAGCTGTGTATGGTCGAAATAGCATGAATATACAATTTCAACCCCCTTTGGGGATCGTCTATGAATTACGTAATTATTTTTTCATAGGTTCGATTAACGTGACAAAGCAAACCTATTTGGGAAGTTGAAATTTCGTGCGTTTTCTTAAGGAGAAGGAAGGGGCTGTACAAAAACTAAGTTCAGCAATTTATGGACATTATGGCGGCGATCATGTTAAATGACATTAATTTCATGACATTCCGTGATATTTTTTGTTCTCACTCTCATGCCTCACAATTTGTATTTAGAACAATTTGTTTGACAAAAGTACTAGGATCTGAAGGATCATAAAGCATTAAATGTTAATCAAATAATCAGAATTGAAAATAACTTTTGAAAAGGGTATTAGCAAATTAGAAATCGCAATCCCATGACATTTTTACGTGTACAAGTTATTCAAAAAATGAGATTAATATATTCTCAAAAATGTGGACATTCATTGTGGAATGTAAGAATGCTCCATTCTTCCGAAAAGCAAAATTCTTTTAATTTAAATAACAACACTATTTGAATTACTTTTGATTTGTTTTCATGATTTCTACAAGTTATATACAGCATCATTCTTTTTCTGTGTCAAGGTTTAAGTCTTCAATGATATTTTCTTCAATTCCATCAACGATGGAAGATGAGATAAATTCATCTAAAGTATTAGAAGATAAAGAACTTTTGAAAATCTTCAAATATTACAAAATTACGCATGGCATAAGAATAACTAAGTGAAAAATTTTTTCCAACGTCTCCTCGTTATCCAAATCGAGCTTAAAATGGATCTGATTCATGTAAGGCACGAAGGAAAATGTCAACATTTGCCTCTCTTGATCATTTTCTTGCATTATGAGTTCTAAATTTCTTCAACTGTTTATATTGACTTTCCGCTGGTTGTTCAGCCAGTGAACCTCAAAGTGTAGATGAGTGAATAAATATTTCCCTACCATTAGCCAGACATTCATGAACACTAGCAGGAATTTCATACGCTCCGTTCTAACTAAGATATTGTTCGTCTTTACTTTTGCAATAAACATGTCGGGAATTATTGATTCCAGGAGATTTATAAATATTTACATATTATGAAATCTCATATTTAGTTCTCCATCAGTAGCTAATGAATAGCTCAGAAAATTAGGTTTAGAGAATGACTCAAACCACTCAAGCCCCAAACGCATTTCAGCGGAATGGCGACGGAAACGGTAAAATTTGACAGGAAATATATGAGCGAACTGTTAAATCCTTCCGTTACCGTTGTGCTGCATTGCATTGGGGTTTTATTCATTTACTCCTTTGAAAAGTTAATTAAATGAGCTCAAATGGTTATAAATAAAGTCGAAGTTATTACCAATAAATGTATTTTGACCATACCCTTTGAGCGCATAGTTCAGTCTGACCCATTTTCAATAGGAAACGATGGGACTAGATTTCCCGTCGAATGAAACTTGTTGCGAGAAAATCGGACACAAATAAGTGTCTAAATGGCGATTGCGTTCTTTTGCGCACATACATACAGACGCGCATGCACACACATACAGACATCACCTCAATTCTTCGCGCTGAGTTAGTTGATATATACCACTAGGGGTCTCCGGGCCTTCTATCAAACATTCGTTTTTGGAATGAGCATTAACCTTGGAGTACGAGAGAGGCAAAACACGGTAAAAAACAAATGAAAAAAAATCAGAGTGACTTAACTCTGTTAATTGCAAATACTGGCAAGAAATTCTTTCAGGACATTTTAGTCGAAGCTTTGTCCTTGATGTGTATCATAAAGAACCCGGGGATTCCTGAGGAAAAAAGTTCTTCACTATCAAAGTTGAAAATAGCGTCGTTTTTGGAAAAAATATTGCTTCCGCATTTTTTCAATTTTTTTCACAGTGTAACCATTAGTTTTTGCACACCATTTAAAAGCTTATACAATAACCTTTGTAATGATGTATTAACATTGAAGAAAAAACATTTAAAAATATTTCAATAAATAGTTGAAAATAAAATATTTTTCAGAAAATTTGCTAACTTTTTACCCATTTCTGACTTTGCCACCTTATATCTTTGGAACTAGTGCACCTAGAGACTTCAAATTCAGAATTTCTCTTAATTAGAGTATTGACAATGGAGAAAATATTTTAAAATAATTCGGGAGACATGACATTTTCGATTAATGACCGCCTGAAATCCTATAGTGCGCTTAGACCTTCAGTGTTGGCTTCCAGTTCCAGGGCCGCGGTGAAAATTTCGCTGTCGAAGTGATTGCTTCTCCGCCCATCATTGACTAGCACTGCTTTGAGCTTCACTAGCGCCTTTAGTAACGGTTGACCCCTTCGATTAGTGCAGCAGCTGCCCCACTTCACTTCCCAAGCGTTAAGATCACTCCTCACTAGGGTGGCTCAAAAAACACTTTTTCAATTTTTTTATGGGCCGCCCTCTTATTCGGTTCTATTCGATGCCCTGATGCTCTGGACAAAATTTCAGCCAAATCGGTTAACGTTTGGGCGGTGCTAAACTCGTTGGGGCAGCAGGGACAGCAGGGACAGCATGGACCATGTCCAAGGGCTTGACGACCCCTCCCCAGCTGTCTGTGAGTCAGGGAGAACTGCCTAGGGCGTGGTGGGATTTAGCAGCGGGCTCTGCTAAAATCCCTCCCAAAAAACCACAAGTGCCCGTAAGCAGACTCTATCAAAGCGACTGTGTGCCGCTTCAAAAGCACAAGCCCAGGGAGTGCAAATTGGCATGGGGAGTGTCCCTACTTCGGTAGGGTAGCGCGTGAGCTGCTTCGGCAGGGAGTGAGTGATCTGTTTGTGCTGAGGCAGGAGTGTCATAGCGCGTCACCGGTATTGTCACCTCGAAGCGCAGCAGAAGTCTGAGTATGGACTACACATGCTGAGGTAGGAGTGTCGTAGCGTAGTATCGCTGGTTGGTCCCTACATACCGCTATCGACACCTCGAGGCATGGCAGTGGAGTGTTAGAGTGAGTTGGGGAGTGTCCCTACTTCGGTAGGGTAGCGCGTGAGCTGCTTCGGCAGGGAGTGAGTGATCTGGTTGTGCTGAGGCAGGAGTGTCATAGCGTGTCGCCGCTATTGTCACCTCGAAGCGCAGCAGAAGTCTGAGTATGGACTGCACATGCTGAGGTAGGAGTCGAGGTACCTATCGACACCTCGAGGCATGGCAGTGGAGTGTTAGAGTGAGCACCTGAAAAAGGGTCACATGGAGCGAATGGTCTTTGGAGAAGCTGCTTCGGCGGCAGGGTAGCAGTGAGTTGTACCCACACACCTACAGTTGTGCACATGTGGTGCATGGGGAGTGTCCCTGCTTCGGCAGGGTAGCGTGTGGTCTGCTTCGGCAGTGGTGTGATTGATCTGCTCGTGCTGAGGCAGGAGTGTCGTAGCGTAATATCTGTAGGCCCAGGCAGTTACCGCTATTGACACCTCGAGGCATGGCAGCGGAGCGCCCGGGAGAGCATCCAAGTAAGACTCAAATGGAGTGAATGGTGTGCGAGCACCCAAGTCAGTCTCGCATGGGACGAGTGCCTGTGTGAGCGATAATGAGCGAGTACGCTTAGTACTGCCATCCCCCAGAAGTAGTACTGCGAGGTAGTTCCTGGGGGAAACGATGGTGGAGCCCAAGGGAGTTTAGTCGGTATTACCGGTATGGTCGAGTCCGACACTCCAGTACACTTCCGTGTGGTAGTTTGGCAACTACAATGCACGTGTACTGGGTTAGTGTGTAAATGCATTCTCCCTTGTAAAAAAAAAAAAAAAAAACTCGTTGGAAGTTTATATGAAAAAATGTATGCAGAAACATCCAAAAACAGTGATTTGCAAAAACTGAGCATCAGGGCATCAAATAGAACCGAATAAGAGAGCGGCCCATCAAAAAATTTAAAAAAAGTTTTTTCCATACCTACTACATACCTTAGCCACCCTACTCCTCACGGAATTTTCGGTCCCTTGTGCCGATGACACAGGCTGGCTGGTACCCTCTTGCGGCCCAGCGACTTGCGCCTGGTTGGTGCCTTTCGAATTTTTGGGCCGAGAAATCACCTTCTCGGGTCGACGCCCTTCGAGATCCTCTGCACTCCGATCTGCTCCATCCAGCGGACGTTTGGCCTTTATGGTCGCACGTCGTTTGGCGTTTGGCGCCTTCGCCGGATTGCTGCATGAGCCGTTTCGGCCATCTAAGGTAACAATTGACGTCGATCTTTCATCCGCAACCCTTACACTTGATTTCGATCCGTCCAACGTTATACGCATGGGGTAAGAGTACGTTTTTGATTTTTTGAAGTTATAAAAAAAAGATATACTAGCTGCACTGCATCAGATGGATAGGTATTCTGACCAACTATTGTCATGTGTAATTGTAAACGATTTGAATAAACAACAAGGGAGATATGAAGATAGTTAATTTTTGGTCATTTTGCTAAAAATAATTGTATTTTTGCAACTAGTATTCCAATACCATCTATACGTTCAATCAGGTGAACATTGTACCATTTCGATAACCTATTGTATAGGGTACTTTGTGGTGCAGAACATTAATTCGGTTAGTTTTCCAAGAAGTCAAAACCATGAACTGAATAAATTTTTTAGCTGTGGGGTAAAAGTACGCAGTAACGAGTGGGGCAAGAGTACGCATATGGACCTTTAGGTTCTGTTGTCAAACCCGTATCTCTAGCCGAAGTAAGACTAGTTCCACAGCGTAAAGGTCCACAACAAAGAAAAAAAAGGACAGAAATCGAAAATTATCACAAATTCTCCCTTTAAAGATAAGTGATTTGAGGTTAGAAAGGACTTAGCGAACAAAGCACTGAAACGAAATAATAAGATTGTATTTGGTATTGTTTTACACCTCAACATAGTCCGAAAACACAATTTCATCTAGATGACAATCATTTAATCAAAAGAAACATCCATAAATTACGCAACGCTGAGCTGGGAGGGTTGCGAGATGTATAACGATTCATGGAATTTTTAGAGGACTCATACAAAAAGTGTAGGAGGGGTGATGAAATGGTCAAATTTTCCGTTACGTAATTTGTGATCTTTCTTTAGAGAAAATTCCTTTCTTCAAGCTACGGGAAACCTCGTATATTTTTTCTTCTGTAGTTTTTTTGTATATAATAAAAAACAGAGTTACGTAATCTTTGAACATTCTATAATATACTTTCAATAAACACCAATTAAATATTATTCACTCTTATTTCTGTTAATATATACTTAAAATACATGATTGGAAAAATGCGTACTCTTACCCCACCCGTGGGGTAAGAGTGCGTTTTGAACATGTCTTACAATGAAGGATCTACTAAAGCGAATTACAATAATTTTAATATGTTTGCCACTGGGTAACATATAGGAAGAGTATACGAATCGTCGACATTGATATGATATGCAGATGCTTGCTTCATAAGGGCTACATGATCGATTGAAAACTTAGTGCGTACTCTGGTGCAGAACTTCATAAAGCTGCTCACTGCCATGTTTGAGAAGTTCAGCTGGGAGCTGGTCCTTCCCCGCAGCCTTATTGTTTTTCAGCTCTTTAACACCTTTTTTAACTTCTAGTGTAGGTGACTCCACAGCTTGTCCATCGTCGTTAGTATTTATTCTGTTCACCGATGCACCGTCGCTTGCACTATTCAACAAAGTCTCGAAGTGTTGCTTCCACCTGGTAGCCACTTGGGTTTTATCTGTCAGCAAATTCCCTTGTTGGTCGTTTCACATGACAGTGGCGCCGGGAGTGGGTGGGACAAGTAGGACATGTCCTACGCATGAATTTTCCTGGGTAGGACAGTCAATGCATTGTCCTACCCATGATTATGGTAAGATGAAGTCATTGGCTGGCAGGAATCTGTGTGTGTGGAATCTGCAAATGGAGATTTCAAAGTTAATTAGAGTCTAAACAATAGTCATATATGATATATAGAGATTTATAGGATCAAGAATGTTTTCGTTCATTTAGTAATTTGGGCTCAATCATTTTTTATTTTGTCAATAACTCAGTCCAGCGGCTAAATTTTAAAATGTGTTGTACGGTGGACTTCTAGTGTGAAGGGTTTCTACAACTTTGCCAAACTAATCGTTGTTTGAAGTGATGCACTCGATGTCTCTTTAAAAAATCACTTTAATCAATTTTAAAAACGTTGTTTAAATTCCACTAAAATGTAGTTTAAACGCATGGTGCCATAACTTCTACTAAAAGAGGACAACATTTGAAGCATTTTGTCTAAGTTACTGCAAGTAGCGCTACCTTCGTTATGAATGGCATTCAAACACGAATTTTTAGGTAAAGTTGTGGCAAAATCTTTGCACTAGAAGTCCACAATAAAACATATTTAAGAATTTAGCTTAGTCATTCGTTAGACCTATTGACAAACTGCTGCCCTAAATGATCGAAAACTTCCATTGTATAAAGGGTTTCCAGATATAAAATAGAAGTTGTTGGAATCTGCAAATGTGATTAGAAACATTTTTAGAAGTTATCTATCTATTCTATCTATCTATCTATCTTTATATTTATATCTTTATTATTATTATATATTATATATTATATATATATGTATATATATATAACAATGTTTGTATGTTTGTATGTATGTTTGTATGTATGTTCCAGCATATAACTTCTGAACCCATTTACCGATTTTAACCAAATTTGGAACACACATTCTTTATCTTAAGGAGACGACTCTTTGAAAAAAGGGGAGGATGTGGGGGGAGGAGTATTGCTTAGTTATCGAACAACTCAGTGTAAATTCTGAACCCCTTGGCCGATTTCAACCAAATTTGGAAAACAAATTTTTTATCTTACAGAAGGGACAATAGGAGGGTTAAGCACGCTCTTTGGAAAAGGGGGAGGGTGTGGGGGGAGGAGTATTGCTTACTTATCGATCAACTCAGTGTAAATTCTGAACCCCTTGGCCTATTCCAACCAAATTCGGAACGCAAATTCTTTATGTTACAGAGGGGACGATAGGGGGGTTAAGCATGCTCTTTTTTTTTTTTTTTTTTTTTTTTTTTTTTTACAAGGGAGAATGCATTTACACACTAACCCAGTACACGTGCATTGTAGTTGCCAAACTACCACACGGAAGTGTACTGGAGTGTCGGACTCGACCATACCGGTAATACCGACTAAACTCCCTTGGGCTCCACCATCGTTTCCCCCAGGAACTACCTCGCAGTACTACTTCTGGGGGGATGGCAGTACTAAGCGTACTCGCTCATTATCGCTCACACAGGCACTCGTCCCATGCGAGACTGACTTGGGTGCTCGCACACCATTCACTCCATTTGAGTCTTACTTGGATGCTCTCCCGGGCGCTCCGCTGCCATGCCTCGAGGTGTCAATAGCGGTAACTGCCTGGGCCTACAGATATTGCGCTACGACACTCTGCCTCAGCACGAGCAGATCAATCACACCACTGCCGAAGCAGACCATACGCTACCCTGCCGAAGCAGGGACACTCCCCATGCACCACATGTGCACAACTGTAGGTGTGTGGGTACAACCCACTGCTACCCTGCCGCCGAAGCAGCTTCTCCAAAGACCATTCGCTCCATGTGACCCTTTTTCGGGTGCTCACTCTAACACTCCACTGCAATGCCTCGAGGTGTCGATGGGATACCTCACTCACTCCCTGCCGAAGCAGCTCACGCGCTACTCTACCGAAGTAGGTACACTCCACAACTTATTCTAACACTCCACTGCCATGCCTCGAGGTGTCGATAGCGGTATGTGGGGACTAATCAACGATACTACGCTACGACACTCTTACCTTAGCATGTGCAGTCCATACTCAGACTTCTGCTGCGCTTCGAGGTGGCCATAGCGGCGGCGACTCGCTATGACACTCCTGCCTCAGCACAAACAGATCACTCACTCCCTGCCGAAGCAGCTCATGCACTACCCTACCGAAGTAGGGACACTCCACATGCCAGTTGGCACTCCCTCCCTGGGCTTGTGCTTTTGAAGCGGCACACAGTCGCTTTGATAGAGTCCGCTTACGGGCACTTGTGGTTTTTTGGGATGGATTTTAGCAGAGCCCACTGCTAAATCCCACCACGCCCTAGGCAGTTCTCCCTGACTCGCAGACAGCTGGGGAGGGGTCGTCAAGCCCTTGGACATCATGCTGTTCCTGCTGTCCCTGCTGCCCCCAAGCATGCTCTTTGAAAAAAGGGGAGGGTGTGGGGGTATGGGCTTGTGCTTAGTTATCGATCCACTCAGTGTAAATTCTGAACCCCTTGGCTGATTTCAACCAAATTTGGAACACAAATTCTCTATCTTTGAGAGACGACGATAGGAGGGTTAGTGATGCTCTTTGGAAAAGAGAGAAGATGTTGGTAGGAGGGGTATTGCTTACTTATTGATCAACTCAGTGTAACTTCTGAACCCCTTGGCCGATTTCAAACAAATTCGGAACACAAATTCGTTATCATAAGGAGACGACGATAGGAGGTTAGGGATGCTCTTTACAAAGGATGGAGGATATGGGGGGAGGGGTATTGTTTAGCAATCGATCAACTCAATGTAAATCTTGAGCCTCATGACCGATTTGAACCAAATTTGTATCAAATATTGTCTATCCTAAGGAAGCGATTTTAGTGGATATGGGTAAGTCATTTTAAAAGGGGAGGGTGTGGGAGGTGGGTATTGTTTAATAATCAATCAATTCAGCATGACTTCTGAACCCATTTATCGATGTCCACCAAATTTGGAGCACATATTATCTGTCTAAGGAAGACTATATCAGATTGGGTAGAAGTGCCATAGCTGAATGAGAGGGATTGTACATCTATTGAACTAACAGGTTAGTATACCTTTTTATCGTATAGGTCAATTCAAACCAAACACGTAAACACGTCTCTACCCAAAAGAAACTATTATAGAGAGCCTGGAAGGGACTTTTGGATTGAGGGGGGAGTTATTGGGGTTTGGTATTGTTTAGAAAACGACTTAATTTAAAATCCCTCTTATTTAGTACATCCGAGGTTCTTTGACATTGCACAATGTTCCGAAAACAAATTGCCCGAATTCCTTAAAAATAGTAAATCCTCGACAATAACATTTCCCCAAAAATGACTTTAACGAAAATTATATTCCCCAAAAATGATACTTCCGAAAATGAAGCAGGCCATTAACATAATACTATTTGGCCTAAGGTCATCCGACATGAAGCACATTTGTGATAATTATGAACAGCATCAGAAAAATCTTGCATAGAAAGCAAGCATTTTCTGGGTATAAAACAATAATAATTGTTACCCTTCATCGGAATAATGGTATGCCCAGTGAAAAGCAATGATTAATGTGTTTCCTTCTGAATGGTGGGTGTGATCTCTTCTTTAAAAATATGCGTTTGCCCGGAATATGGCATCGATGGATATTCTTCCTTCTTTAAAAAAAAAACTCAAAGGTTCAGCCCAATCGGGTTGTACGCAAAGGTGACGTTGAACTACGTAGCTGTATGTAATCTACAGGTTTTCTACTATTCTGTGCGATGAGACCAAAGCAAGCGTTTTTCAAGCCCAGCCTGAATCTGTTTTCGATGTGATGTATATAATTTTTTGACCAACATTTGAAAATGAAGATAAAAATATTTTTTTAAAAATAATCAATGATGAACAACACTCTCAAGCGTTCACATATCCAAATTACCAATTGATAAAAACTCGATAGAGAGTAAGAATCGTTCGATAATTGTATCTCGATTCGAAGCATTGGTAACAATGCCACATATCCGATTGAACTTCATTGTTGACATTAAATTGGTATTAATTAGGTTTACATTATTTTAAATGATAATCGATTACACAATTTGAAAAGCACAAGCCTGGCTGATAGTGTACAACTGCAACCATTACCGACGCAAACTGCTACAGAGACTTACCACCCATCGCTAAGTCAGTCTAAGCCCCTGGTGGCTCATTACAGAAAAACCTATTGCGAAAGCTGGGCCGTCAACGGCGTTATTGATAATAATAATTATTCCTTCACGTGAATTGCGTCGGACTTAGCGTTTAATCCGGCAGACACCTACGAATCAGCAAAAACGAGCCAAAGAAAGTTTACCAGAACGCATTCACTGCAGCAGCGAAGAAGATTCCGAGCTCCTCTACTGTATCAACAGGCGTAAGCAAGAAGCTATCGTCAAATGCCCCCAAGCTTTCCAAGGAAAACGCACGTTTAAGTTAGCATAAACGAACTGCAGTTAGTTAAAAGCCCTGCAATGGCGGACATATAAAAAACTTTCAATGAATAACTAAAGAAATGCTGATAAATTACTAAGTTGAAAAGCAGGCCAAGTTCTAGTTGGAATGTAGTGCTATGGAAGAAGAAGCTTGCGATGCACTTACGAGATTGACTGATTCACCGAAACCAAGTGCTAAACTGTTAGCAAGTTTTTAATTAGTAAATATTATCATACATAGATATTGTAACACACTAGAGTCGTTTTTTACGCGGAAGATATGGGCCGCGTAAATTAAAACAACGTAAAAAACCGCGTAAATCCCATCGAGAAACGGCTGAGATATTAACGTTCAAAGTCTATCATATTTTCGTGACGATTTTCAATTTTTTGCAATCGTAAAGTGTACCCCAATATAGAAAAGACAGACGTAGTTCTACGTCAAACAGACGTTTGCCTGGAATAAGGCTTTTCAAACCCACGATCCCTTCTTTAAAATCAGTCAATGTTTCAAAAATCCTTTTTTTAATCAAATGATAAAGTATGAATAAGTAAACACAATTACCCTGTAGACCAATTGGTTTTATCATTTTCCTATTGTAAAAGAAAACTGCAAACCAAACTGGTAATTCTGAGCAAGGCCGCAGCAAGTGAAGCAAGTGATAAATAAAGCACGAAGCCATTTATTCTAATAAGCCCACGGAAAAAAGTTTAATGCAAATCTCAGAAAATTTATTTAAATTTGAGGAACCACAAATATCCCAAATCCCGCTTGAAATCTGGTCGGTGAAAGCTTCTAAGCTCTCAAAAAGATTAGTTTACAATCATGCGATCACTTGGTAGTTTGCTTTGAATCGCTAGATCCATAACCATATTATATTCAATAATCGTAAGAATTCCTGTATGTCAGATTCTTGGAAGGCCTGAATAATCTTGGAAAAGCAATATTTGTCCTGAAAATTTAAAAAATCTCTAATTATGTGAGTATTCTTCGCAAGAGCTTTTCAAGTCCTGGTTAAATAATTTAAAATTGATTATATTGCCACCTCAAGCATAACTGGTCTATATTGAAATGGATTTCATATAAACATGGGAAGGTTATGCAGTATAGGTAGAATATGCATCGATTTCACAACACCAGAACGGTTTGTCAGATAGGAGACAAGCTCAGTGGTCGGTAACTGCACGGCCACGAAGTCCACTATAAGCAGGAGGTCGCGGGTTCGATCGCAGACTTTCTGTATGTCTTTATCCCTTTCCTATTCTGTATGTCTTTTCGTATTCCACCAAAACGATTCCTTCTGTTATGAGTTCCACACTAACAGTTGCAAAACCTCCTGTGGCACCTACTCTAGCACCACAAATATTCCACACAGGTTCCTGCAACTCATATGAGACCGAATTCATCAAGTTGCTGCAAGCATTTTTGTCTGCCTTGTGTTGCGCGGGAGGAAACGTCATAGAGTTCTCCGCACCTTTCTTCAATAGGTGTCCATTATTTCCCCTAAAATATTCGCAAGCACGTGGCCAGGACAGATCTCGACTGTTGGAGAATGCCTCTGTGGTAACGGATTCCAGCCCAGCGGAGATGCTACTCTCATACCACAGTCTAGGCTTGTAACACCTTCAAATTTATGCGAATCGCTTAATGTTAATGTTAATACCAGAATTTTTACCCAAATTCGCCTTTCCTAATCCAGTTTTCCGCGACCGGAAATGGCCGCCAGCTTGCCTGTGGGCTCTGATTTGGCGTTTGTGGAGGTCAACTGCACTTACCGTTCCGAGCATTTTGATCAATGTGGTAAATAAGAAGGCTTGAGTCCACTTCATCAGCACCTTATTATTTACCACATTTCCAGAATGCTGGGAACTAGCCCACTAGAGACTAGCCCACATGCAAGCAGTCGGCCATTACTGCTCGCGGAAAAATGGGTTGTCCTACCCACGACTCGGAACGTGGATGCGCCTCTGCATGACGGGAAATGGCACTGTATTTCTCCGCACGCCATTGACAGACTCATAAAACCTCCGCATATCGTTCTGCTTCATTTTTTCCTGCGTCTCCCTAATAACTTGTTCTTCGTACTCTATTTTCTTCCTGCGGTGGGTTCGATTTTCGGCTCCTCTTGCTCTTTTCGATCGGGTACCCGACACCAATATCCGGCTTCTGGCAACGTTCTTCTCGTCTGTCACTTTCTGACACTCCACATTGAACCAACCCGTCCTGGGTCGCCTCTTTGCAGTACCTAACACTTCTCGTGCTGTTGTGCTCACCGTTCCATGGATCGACTCCCATAGATCGTTAATGTTGTCGCTAACGTTGATTGCACTTATCCGTTCGTCGAGCTTCTGGCGGTACTTAGTCGATACTCCTTCCGCCGACAATCGCTGGATATTGTAACGCATCGTTCGCTGTGATCTTTCGTTCGATACAGTTGACAACCGTGATCGAATTTTACTGACAACGAGGTAGTGATCAGAGTCAATGTTCGGACCTCTGAATGTCCGCACATCGATAACATCCGAGAACATCCACGAGAACATGGTCTATCTTGTTGCAAGTTTCATCATTTGGGTGTCTCCAGGTGTGCTTTCGGATATTCTTTCGTGCAAAGTAGGTGCTACTGATGGCCATCCCTCTGGCAGCAGCGAAGTTTACTAGCCGTAGGCCGTTGTCATTGGTAGCGGAGTGAAGGCTCTCCCTACCGCTTATGGGATGGAAAAAGTCCTCTCTACCGACCTGAGCGTTAGCGTCTCCGATAACAATTTTCACGTCATGCTTCGGGCACTCTCCATAGGTTTTATCAAGACATTCATAAAACGTGTCCTTCACGTCGTCGGATTTATCGTTTGTCGGTGCGTAAACGTAAACGTCGCATCACTCGCTTCATCTGCTTGCCCATCACTACGAAACCAACTCCATGCTCTGCTTTTCCGCCGCCGCTGTGATAGATGTTATACTTGAATGCAGTGTTGGTCGTGGGGTCCACGGCTCGGAATTCACGTTCTCCGGATCTGGGCCTTCGGACTTCTTGAATAGCGGCCACGTTCACTCCAACCTTCTGCAGTTCGCGTGCCAGAAGGCTCACTCGTCCAGGTTCATTTAGGGTCCTGACATTCCAGGTACCGAGTTCATAGGTTCATAGTCCTTATTTCGTTGCCGGGTCGGTTGCCAAAAATAACGTTCTCTTTTTCTTCTATCTCCATCTTTCGTGGTATTTGAGAAGCTTCAGTAAGCTACCTTACCGGGGTCGCGTTACCTACATCGCGATGATGGAGCTGCCACCTTAGGTATAGCTGACGCGATACAGCATTTCGTTAATCAGCCGCTGGGTACCAGACAGACGCTGTTTGAGCCGCACCTCCTGGTGAACAGACGCTCGAGGCGTACCTTCACACTCTAGCTGATGTTAAAAGGACAACAGTACCCAGGCTGCACTACCAGCTAAGTACACAACCCTTAGTTGGCGCTCTTTTGTTATCGGACGACCCTGTGGAAGCGTGAGATAGGAACTTGTGGGACCAGAGCTCTGTTGGGCGCTCCTTCCTTGATGTCACCCCACCATTTTGCAGCCCCGGACTTTGGGCATACTTCAAAATTCCCAAAAAATAAACATTTCCCGCAAGTACCATATCCTTGAAAACATTTCTACAGACATGGCATTTGGCTCGAAAATGACAACAATCAGTTTCGAACGTGACATTTCCTCGAATATAACGTACGTTTCCCCGAAAATGACAATTTCTCAAAAATGATATTTCCCCGAATATGATATTTCCCAGAAAATGACAGTTTCAGAGAACATATTTTTCTCAGTAATATCATTTACTAGAATATAACAATAATTTAATTGCCGGAATTAATGTTTTTAAAAGTGGTATCTACCTTCTTTTAATTATTGGACGTTCTTTAACCAATCTTTTGATCTTCTTATCAACTGAGGAATCCCGGATAAGGCCGGGTACATACAGCTATATAAGAAGTCGACAGAAAGCGAACCTCTGGTTGGAGATCTTTCAATTCGGTCCTTTGCAACACCGGAGGTGTACAGGACCCATAAGTAAGTAAGCACTATAGGCTCAAAAATTATGGTTAAAATATTTCTTTTATATACGCTCGAGAAAGGCACGAACACCGCTAGATGGATGAATCAAGGGATTTAAGTATACATTCGTTTTTACTGAAAATGAGTAGAATTTCTGATAATAGGGAAACCAAAACTACTCAGACAGTGAATAAATTCAAATTTCCATGTACAGCGTTGAACTGCAACAACCGTGCGTTCACGAAGAAAGCCACTTTAACTTGTATCACATAAAGCATACATTTAGGCCGGAGAGTGTTTCGATTCGTCAACTGTGGTCTCGTGGGGAGCGTGAGTTGCACTAGATTTTTCGAATGATTGCGCTCTGTTTTGTGACACAGAAGATTGCTACTTAGTTTTTATACAAATTCCTACTAATTTGAGAAATAGGAGGAAGAATGCGAAGGATATAGGGAAACGGTTCGGCACTTCATCCCATAGCTCCTATTTCCATCCTATCAAAAACAAAGCAATGAAAAGGAATTTGGTTTGTTTCTGATTTTTGTGATTTTTTTTTCACCAGGGAGCACGCGTGTTAGCAAAAAAAGCGAAGAGATTGGTGCTGTATTTCTTTGTTTTGCTGTGAGATGAATATATGTTCAGTGAGATAGAAAACGGAACAGTTCCTCTACCAAACTTTGTATCGTACTCACGTACTCATATAATTACTTTGAGTACTTATAGGCAATATGATTATATCGACAACGAACTTTTACTAGACTGCTCGAAACGCATAGTGTTGATGTCTGTCCTATGTGTATAAGTAATTGTAATTGTAATTTATTAACTACTAGCCGAGCCTGCATGATCTCCTTCTAGCTTTATTTCCGATCTGTTAATCATTTAGTTGATTGCAGCTTGAAGGCTTTCTTCAGAACTCATAAAACCGTTGCATTTTGGCAATTTTTCAATTTTCCCCGTCCAATTTGCAAATTGTTTGTATATATGAACACAACTGAGCCCAAGTCGAATCGATTGGTGACGAAATCTTGCAAATCGGTCCACACGTTTTTGAGTTATATTTCCTCAAAGGAAATGTCAACTCATTTTTGTATATTTAGATAGATAGATAGAAGATAGATAGATACGTGGACCTGTTAGTTACCTTTACATTTAAAAAGCAACATTCATTATACAGTTGCGCTCAATCTATTTGAATGTAACAAAATGTCTTCGACGTAACGGAGAATCTTTTCCAGCTAGTAGCTTGACACTTTTATCATTTAGAAAAGAGCAGCCAGTATTTTCGAAAGCCGAAAGCAGCGATTCCATCTATATAAGTTTTGTGTCTTAGCTAAACACGAGAAAGGCTGTAATCTTAGTTTTTGTCTTGGTGATGTGTTGCATAGTTTTGTGCGATAGAATTCAAAAAGATAATTACAGTTCGCCTGATGTACCCCGCTTGGTATAAGTACGTGAGGCATACATGCGCCATGAAGCATACTATGGCATATTATTAGGCAAACTTACAATGTCCTACATCTATTGTGCCTATCGTATTTATGCTCAAAGTTATGTACTCTAATGTTGACACTTAATTACAATAAAGCATGTTGCAGTTACGCATTGGTTCAAACCACGAGGTAACACCATATTCCAGGTAAATTTGTCGATTCATGACTTCCCGCCAAAACGGAAAAAAAATCTTTATGCTTGGCTGAAGAAGGCAGCTTGGTTATGAATTGAATGATTACGGCTGGTGGTGCTGCAAACAGCTGAGAATAAAAAATGACCTGTAAACGCAATACGTCATAATTGATGTGTAGGAATCTACGCAATTTGACGATTTTCGAGGCTGTCAAGCCTTCAGTTGCAATTTGTTCACTGCGTCGAATCGTTTGGTTTTTGGTCGATACAGAAATAGAAACATGTTGACGGAGCAGGATCTTTTACGGTTAAACGGGAATAATTTACGAGCGCCCAATAAAATTCAAAGAATTTGTCGTGTGGAATTGATAAAAAGAGTTAAATCTATGTTGCTGATCGTGTGGATTGCGCAAAGTGCGATAATAACCGATGCAGCTACAGTCGACTGTTCCAGACCACCGTTGTATGCAGTAAGTGTGATTATCGGTACAAAGGATCTAATGTGGATTATAATTTGTTTCCCATTGTTTCCCGATACAAATTCGTGATGGGTGGCTTACATTACATCACCCATGAAACCCGCCTGGTACTGCCCCACTTGTCCTACACTCAGGGCAAAAAATTCTGCTCTTTGATATTACTCCATCTAAACGATTTTATAGTTTTAACTAAGTAAGTTCAACTTGTAGAAGGATATTTGAATTTTCTAAATGTCATGTCAAACTGTCAAAAAATGCACATCAGAGCCAGGAACGCGCGCGCTGAAAATACACTCCAGTGTATTTTCAGTGCGCGCGCTCCTGTGGCTCTGGCGTGCATTTTTTTGACAGTTTGACATGACATTTAGAAAATTCAAATATCCTCCTATTAGTTGAACTTTTTTAGTTAAGACTATAAAATCGTTTAGATGGAGTAATATCAAAGAGCAGAATTTTTCGCCTTGAGTGTAGGACAACACTGCCCCATGAACTCTCTTGCAAATGGTGCTAGTCGACGGCATAAAATTTGGGAGTGTACCTTGTAGTTGGCGTTCAGCAATGTAATTGCGCGGTAGTTGCTAAAATTGTGCGTATCGCCCTTTTTGTAAATGGGACACACTACACCTTCCATCGACTGCGGCAAAACCTCCTTCTTCCAAATCTTGGAAATGACCCAGTACAGCGCTCTAGCCAGTGCCTCACCGCCGTGTTTATAAAGCTCTCCTGGTAGTTGATCAATTCCAGAGGCTTTGTTGTTCTTCAGCCGGCTAATCTCCTCCTGGATTTCCTGAAGATCCATAGCCGGTAAACGTATGTCCTGGGCGCGTTCTACCAGGATCGTCACCATACCACCATCTTCGTCTGCCACATCGCCATTCAGGTGTTCTTCGTAGTGTTGTCGTCACCTTTGGATCACCTCACGCTCGTTCGAAAGAAAGTTCCCGTTTATGTCCTTACACATATCAGGCTGTGGCACGTGGCCCTTACGTGAACGGTTTAACTTCGCATAGAACTTTCGTGTGTCATTAGCGCGGTACAGTTGCTCCGTCTCTTCGCGGTCTCGATCTTCCTGCTGACGCTTTTCCCTCGGGGAGCTTTACGACTGATTTATAGTGATTCTTGTTGGCAAGGAGCATTTCAGGCCCTTCGCGATTAAATGGCGGATCTTAGGGCGCGAATCCGGAGAAACGCTCTTCACAAACACAGGCGGACACTTTTCTTTCTTCGCCTAAACCAAACCCAACCAGCGACTGTTAAATTTTCTAACAATTCTGTATGAGATCCTACCAAAACCTGTATAAGAACTGGGCATATGCGAAATTGTTAGATTCTCGGCGTGGCCATTTGTAACAATTATTCGATTTGTTTGTTGCAGTACATCTTTCCAATGCCAATGTCAAAGATCAAATATTTTACTTTGTATAAGAGTTAGAACTTGTGAGGCGTTACAAAAAAACAACTCCCAAAAATGTAACCTCAAGTGCGGACGAGGCCTACTTTGATATTCATAAGTATTTGCAGGGATTCCTCCGAAAGTTCTTTCAGGAATTCTTCCAGAAATTCCTTTCGAAATTCTTTCGAAGTTCCATAAGGAATTTCTTCGAGAGATGTATGGAAATTATTTCGGAAGATCTCTCAAGAATTCCTCGGGAAATCCCTCCGCAAGTACCTGCAGGTATTCTACTAGAAGTTCTTTCTGTAATTTTCCAAGAATTCCTGAAGAAAATGCTTCAGGAATTCCTCCAGAATATACTCCAAGAACTCCTCGGGAAGAACCTGCAACAATTTCACTTCGTGAAGTTCCTCCAATCATTTATCGATTATCGATTGACGGAGCAGGATCTTTTACGGTTGAACAAGAAAGGAGACAAACGAAATGTCGTCAATGATCGTGGAATTACCTCTTTGTCTGCGTGTTCCAAGCTTTTTGAAATCATTATCAACGATGCTCTGTTTGCGAGTTGCAAAAATTATATCGATCCTGAACAGCACGGCTTCTATCCGAAGCAATCGGTGTCTACGAACTTGGTGCAGTTCACCTCTAACTGTCTTCGATCCATGGATTCTGGGTGGCAGGTTGACGCTGTATACATGGATCTCAAGGCCGCTTTCGACACTGTGGACCACAAAATATTACTTGCTAAACTGGTGAAACTCGGCGTCACTACAACTAGTTTTGTTTGGTTTAGATAGTATCTGACGAACCGTTCTGTTCTAGTTAATTTTGGCACTACTGAATCAGATGTTTTTTCGAATAACTCTGGTGTTCCACAAGGCAGCAATCTGGGCCCGCTGCTTTTTTCGATTTTTTGAACGATGTTTCCCTGCGGCTGCCATCCGGTTGCCGTCTCTTCTACGCCGACGATACGAAAATCTTCAAAATAGTGAAAACTTTGTCGGACTGTTGGGATTTGCAGAATTTACTGAACATTTTTGCTGACTGGTGCACTATGAACATGATGAGCCTAAGCATCGAAAAATGCAACACAATTTCGTATCACCGCAAACATCAACCAATCCTATTCGACTATGTTCTCTTTGAACATAGTCTCGCTCGTGTTCAGCATCTCAAGGATCTTGGTGTGCTCTTGGATATGATCTTCCTTCCAGGATGCACTATAACGATATGATCGCCAGAGCTAATCGACAACTAGGATTTATCTTCAAAATTGCAAATGATTTTCGAGACCCACTTTGCCTCAGATCTCTATACTGTTCTCTTGTGCGTTCTATATTAGAATCTGGCGTGATCATATGGTGCCCTTTCCAAACAACTTGGATTACCAGAATTGAAGCCGTTCAAAAAAAGTTCGTTGGATACGCTCTTCGTTTTCTCAGATGGCGTGACGCATCAAACCTTCCACCAAATGAACACCGTTGTCGTCTCTTGAACATTGAACCGCTCGAAGAGAGACGAAAAGTTGCACAAGTTGTATTCGCCGGAAAACTGCTTTCGGGTTACATCGACTGTCCGGCATTGCTGGCACAGCTGAACATGTATGCACCTGAGAGAATGCTTCGTCAACGCGACTTCCTGTTCTTGGAACAACGACACAGAAACTATGCTCTGTATGAGCCGATTCAATTTATCTGCCGTCGCTTCAACGAGTATTA
The DNA here is from genome assembly GCF_024139115.2 of Armigeres subalbatus. NCBI lineage: Eukaryota > Metazoa > Arthropoda > Insecta > Diptera > Culicidae > Armigeres > Armigeres subalbatus. The sequence goes on along the minus strand of NC_085140.1, from coordinate 106,976,190 downwards.
TCATGTGTTCGATTTCCATTTATCAACTGACGCATTACGACAGCGATTACTTGACGTTTACCGTATTGTTAATCGTGACTAATTAGTTTAATTTCAAATTAAGTTTTATTCATTGAGACTATTTTTGTCAGCTGAATTAGAATACACAAATAAACAAATATCTTTCAAGAATTTCCCAAGCAATTTCTGGAGCAGCTTTCCGATGAGTTCCTGGAGGAGCTTCCCGAGCAATTCTTGGAAAAACTTTTCGAAGAATTTATCTAAAAACTGCTGCAGGCTCTTCCGGAGGAACTTGTGGAGTAAATTCCGGAGGAACTCGTTGACTAATTTTTGATAAAACTTGTGCAGGTACTTACGGGTGAATTTTCCGATGAATTCTTGAGAGATCTTCTGGAAGAATTCTTGAACAACCTTCCGGAAAAACTCCTCCTGGAACTTCGGAGGAATTCCTGAAGGAACTTCGCAAAGAACATTTGAAGGAACTTCTCGAGCAATTCTTGTAGCAACTTTCCGAGGAATTCCTGGAGGAACTTTTGGAAGTATTTCTGTAAGATCTGGTTCCTCCTATCTCAGGATTATTTAGATATTCCTTCTGCATATCCTTCAGAAATTTCTTCATAAATTCCTCCAGCTGTTCCTTCAGGAATTCTTTTGGAAGTTCCACCAGGAATTCTTCAGGAGGTGTCTTTAGGAATTCCTCCGGAGTTTCTCCCGGAGATAAACCAGGAATTCATTCGGAAGTTCTTACAGGAATTCTTCCGGGAGATCCCACAGGAAATTCTCGGAAAGTTGCTCCAGAATTTGCTCGGGAAGTTCCTTCAAATGTTCTTCAGGAAGCTCCCTCTGAAATTCTTCCAGAAATCCTTTTAGGAATAATTTCAATGAGATTTTTTTTCAAGAACTACATTGGAATTCTTTCAGAAGATCTCTCTGTAATTTCTTCGGGAAATTCATTCGTAAATAACTGCAGAAATTTTTCTTGAAATTCTTCCAGGAGATCTGTGGGAAGTTCCTCCAAAAAATCCTCGGGAAGTTCCTCCAGAAGCTCCCCCGGAAGTTGCTCTACGAACCCCCGGAAGAGTCTACATAAATTCTTCCAGGAATTCTTCGAGAAATTTCTCAGAAAATTGCTCGGGAAGTTCCTCCAGGAACTCTTCGGAAAGCTGCTCCAGGAATTTCTTGGGAAGTTCTTGAAGGATATTCTGATCAATTACTGGAGCAACTTCTTAAAGAATTCCTGGAGGAATTGCTGAAGGTTCTTCCGCAAGGAACTCTTAGAGTAACACCCTGAAGAATTTCTGGAGTAAGTTCTCTTGGAGAAACTTCTGGAAATTCTGGAAAAACTTCTGGTATAGCTCCTGCTGTTTCTTACGGAGGTAATTCCCAAGGTATTCTGGAAAGATCTTCTTCCAAAAGAGTTCCCATACAACTCTTGAAGAAATTCCTCATGGAACTTCGGAGGAATACCTAAGGGATCTTCTGGGAGAATTCCGGAAAGAAATTAAAAAGAAATTCCTGAAAAAACTTTCCGAAGGCCTTTTGAAGGAATTTCCCGAGCAATTCCTAGAGCAACTTTTAGAGGAATTCCTGAAGGGATTTCAGGTAGAATTCCTGTAAGAACTACAAAAAGAATTCCTGGTATATCTACAGGAGGAACATCTGCAGGAGCTTCTAGGGAATTCCTCAGGGTGCTGCCGGAAGCTTTCCTGAAGGATCACTCGAACAAATTTCTGAAGGAATTTAAGAAGGAAATTTTGGAGGAATTCCTGAAGGAACGTCACAAGACATTCTTGGAACAATTTTTACAGTTTCTGTCTTTTGATGCGAAATGTAACTACTATACAGGTGGATGTCATGCAGAAACTGTATGAATATATCGAGCCATATTTGGATGAGCCACACTGCAATTTATCGACAGAACAGATGTTTGTGATGACATTGAATAAATTGCGATTGAATACACCAATATTATCATTAGCATACGATTACAACGTTTGTGAGAACACTATCTCGAAGTATTTTCATCGAACACTATACATTCTACACCATTGCTGTCAGTGGGCCATTGAGCCGTAAAATGCTAAACTCCTGGAAATTTGAAAGCAGCAGCTTGTCATTATAGCCACTAGGGATCATTCAAAAATGATGTCACAGTTTTAAGTGGGGGAGCACGCCATCGGAGCTGGTGGCTGACAAGCAAATCATTGCCTTACGCAATCATATCGAAAGAATTATCGGATTTCTGCGGGATACAAAAATACAAAGTTCTTCATGAGGTTCTCCATGTGAAAACACTGACCCGGTCCCAAAACGGTTATAACATTTTTGACCTGATAGTGAAGGTATCATGTATTCTATGCAACATGAACAAATCTATAGTATAGCCGACTTGTTTACATGTCACAAGTAAATAAACCATGCTACAAATAAAATTTCAAATGTGTTTTGACAAAAAAGTTTTAATCCAGGTCCAAAAATAACACATTAACATTTTAGTTGATTTATAAAATAATTAGAAACTGGAGGTGAGCCAGCCAAGGGCTGAAAGCCTCCCTAATAAAAATAAAAAAAAACTCAAAGGTGCAGCCCAATCGGGTTGTACGCAAAGGTGACGTTGAACTACGTAGCTGTATGCAATGTACAGGTTTTTGACTTTTTTGTTCGATGAGACCAAAGCAAGTCTTTTTTAAGCCCAGGGTGAATCTGTTTTCGTTGTTTATCTTGTGCTGCTGAGATTGAGTGAACATTACGAACCCTGGTTATGTATAAAAATTTTTAGACCAACATTTGAAAAGGGTGATAAAAATAATATTTTCAAATAATCGAGGCTGAACAACACTCTCAAGCCATCACTTATCCAAATTCTTCTTCTTTTTCTTCTTCATATTGGCATTACATTCCCACAATGGGAGAGAACCACCTCGCAGCTTAGTGTGCATTAAGCACTTCAACAGTTATTAACCGCAAAGGTTTCTAAGCCAAGTTACCATTTTTGCATTCGTATATCACGAGGGTAACACGATGATACTTTAATGCCCATGGAATGTGAGACAATTTCTAATCCGAAAATTGCATAGACCGGCACCGGGAATCGAACCCAGTCTCCCTCAGTATGGTTTTGCTTTGTAGCCGCGCCTCTTACCGCACGGCTAAGGAGGGTCCCACTTATCCAAAGTATGAATTGATAAAAACTTGCTAGAAAGTAAGAATCGTTCGATAATTGTATCTCTTAGCAATGGTAAATGCTACTTTTGAACTTATTTTCCGACGTAACATCAAAACACGCAATGCCAAACATTCAATTGAACGTAATTGTTGACATTAAATTGGTATTAGTCAGGTTTATATTGAAATGATAATTTTGTGTTTATTATCAATTGATTTCAAAATTTGATCCTGTTATCACCTACTTTTCCCACCGCAAACTGGAAGAGAGATTAAGCACCAACCACTAGATCAGTCTAACCCATGGTGGCTGATTACAGAAAAGCCCATCGTGAAACCTGGGCTGTCAATGGCGTTCGGTGGTCATCCTATGGAGGAAGTCAGAGTAGACGCGACAAAGAAGTTTGACAGTTCATTGATAATAATTATTATTTCTTCTTGTGAGTTGCGTCGAACTTTGCGTATACTCCGGCAGATACATAGGAATCAGCAAAAATATTCAGACGGACAAAGAAAACTTTCAGTTAATAATCAAATAAATGCTTAAAGATTACTAAGTTGAAAAGCAGGCCAAGTTCAAGTTGGAATGTAGTGCTATGGAAGAAGAAGCTTGCGATGCACTTACGAGATTGACTGATTCACCGAAACCGATTGCTCAACTGTTAGCAAGTTTGGAATTGTAAATATTTTCATACATAAATATTGTAATACACTGGAGTCGGGTTTTACGCGGAGGATATGGGCCGCGTAAATTAAAATAACGTAAGAAAAGGGGTAAATCCCAAAATATGTCTAAGCGAACCGCGGAAATCCCAAAATCCGAGTGAAAAAAAATCGCCTAAAAAGCGATTCATGTACAAATAATCACGTAAAAAACGACTTTAATGTACGACTTTAGTAACGTTAACGTATGAAGCGTTGACTCTTCCTTGATCGAATGGTCCAAGAAACTTGAAAATCCATCCAGAAACGGCTGAGATATTAACGATCAAAGTCTATCATATTTTCGTGACGTTTTTCGATTTTTTGCAATCGTAAAGTGTACCCCAATATAGAAAAGACAGACGTAGTTCTACGTCAAAAATGGAAACTAGCTCAGCCAGTACAATGCTTTCAAAGTAGAGTTTGCATCTGGTACATGCCTCGTTCCAGAAATCAGTATCTTTTTCAATCAGTATACAGATTTGATCACCCTTGCTCCATACGAAAAAAATGCCATAATTTGAGCCTGTTATAAACATTTGGGCTTGGATTTGAGCATAATAGGCATGTTTCTTTATAAGAAGGGGAAGTGGGGGTAGCACGCCCATAGGGGTTAAAACGCGCCACCCCTGAATAAGGTTAAATATCCCCATTTTGATTATTTTCAATAGTCTATACGATAAAGCAATGAAAAATATTGCCATTGGATACATATATTTCATGATTTTTCTCTAGTTATACATGAAAAACTAGAAAAAACGATTTTTGCGTGTTTTGATGCAATTCTAGCTCGGTGGAATTTAGTCTTTCTGTCGCTGTTATACATTGATAAATAAATAATTGAGCCATGAGCCATGCTGCTTACTCGTGTTCTTTATGTTCCACACGAAATCGTCGTCAAAAATGGTTTTAAAACGATTTTATGGGCCTTCAAACTTCTGAGGTCGGTGTGGGGCATTACGCCCATGCTCATTTCGTATGACCGAAACAGCTGAAACATTCGGTTAATTGCCTTAATGTAGGCAATTAAAATGAAAATCAGTACGATAAGCACATGCGCGTTTTAACCCATCCACTGGCGCATCTCACCCCGCATGGTTTCAAAATAATTTTTTCGGGTGCTTTTTAAAATCAAATTTCTGTGCAATAAAATGGACAATTAGATATCTGTTATCGGTAGTCAGTCGCAGATATGCTGTTCTTCAGTATGCGCTGATGAAAACTGGCTGAAATGGTGGTTTTCATTGATAAAAATGGCATTTTCCTTAACGTGGGCGTCCTACCCCCAGTTCCCCAACATATTCATTATTATTAAAGTCGATGAAGGGATCAGATGTTCCGATCAAAGAGCTTATCGGTAACTGTTCGTTGAATTTAACTTTGTGTCGAAGACGAAACGGGCATTTAATCTCAATGCTTAGTTTTCCGTGGCACTTGCAAGCTCGCTTGCAAGTCATAATTAAGTCCGGAGTGGCAGCTAGATAAGGTTGGTTTTTATAAATAAAAACACCGTATTCCGAAACCACAGAAGAATCATGACTTCTAATGTGTTTGATAAAAGCCCGTTTGACTTCTGTTTCATGATTCCGTCCGTATAGAGTTGCTTCACTCTCGAATACCATGGATTCAGGCCGGCATATTTTTTTTTCAAAAGGGTCATTTCAGACGGCAATATATCTGTAGACGTGTGCATGCATTCCTTCAAGATCGATTATTCTGCCTAGAGGCCTGACCTCTACTTCTGCTTATTCCGACCTATTTCCACAAATCGGAGCCAGATTGCTTCAAATGAAGGATGCGTATCTTACCTTATAAGTTCTTATTGGCATTACATCCCAACACTGGGACAGAGCCGCCTCGTAGCATAGTGTTCATTAAGCACTTCCACAGTTATTAACTGCGAGGTTTCTAAGCCAAGTTACCATTTTTGGATTCGTATATCATGAGGCTTACACGATGATACTTTCATGCCCAGGGAAGTCGTGACAATTTCCAATCCGAAAATTGCTTAGACCGGCACCGGGAATCGAAGCCAGCCACCCTCAGCATGGTCTTGCTTTGTAGCCGCGCGTCTTACCGCACGGCTAAGGAGGGCCCGTTTGACACCATTGTATGCAGATTGGCCAGAGCAAAAAGGAGCGTTGAGACATGCGAACAGGCTTCATTCAATCCAGCAACACAATTGCAATGGGCTGATTGGACCTTTCCATCCCGTTCAATTATAAGCCATGCCTCCAATGGCGGATGATTCAGCCTCATGGAGTGTGATACCTATATGGATATAGAGACCATTGCAGATATTGAGCACTACAGTAATCAAAATTGCCAAAATTTGAACTTACCTTTCCTCTGACTACGTGCAAATTGTTAATTAACCATTGTCACGAAGCCCGCTTCAAATTGTCTGTAAGCCTGAAGACTTTTGTCCTTTCGGAACTCGATTTTCGAAGTCACGAGATAATCAACAATATGACCAGAAGTAACCGTGGTGGGAAAACCAATTGAACGTATTTTATTCACGTAACGCTTCTTGCTTTCTGCATTTAACGAGTTTGCGTAGGTGGAAAGCCGAGTAATTACGTTCGGATGCATTTTATTTACTAGTTTTTAAATTTCCGGTTTGAAAATCGCTTTCAAATTCTAACACCTTGTGAACAAGAACTGTCCATTTTTTTCGTTTTCTTTTTTAATGACGTCATCGTGCAGTAGTATATTATCTCGATGTGCTTAAGTAAAGGTGTGGGCCAAAGTCCTCTATGTCTGTATTAGTTGAAAAAATTAGATGGGAAGACACGACCGTCCGACGTAAACTACGAAAAACCTTTTGGTGCAATGATAATAACCAATTATTTTCAATAGTCCTATTTGTTTTCAGTAATAACAACAAATCCAAAGTCAGAATGTTGCGAGCTTTACTTTTCGACGCAATCATATTCAATTCTTGTCAACCACTTACCGACGGCCGCCGCTCGGATACTGACAAAAGATATTTTAGTTACAAGATAAAGATTGTCGCAGTGGTTCAAATGAAATGCCTCGCGCGCGGGTAAAGCTGTTTTCTTATATTGAATAAAGATGGCTCATTAGTCCCGCCTCTTTGTTGTCCAGTATGACTGCAAATATTGTGCAACCGAAATGCTCACCAAAGGGGCGTGGCTACAGGTTTAACTTGATTGATTACAAGAAAGCAGCTCTTCCGCGCGCACGATCCATTTCGTTCGCGATGTCGCGAAAAGCAGAACGCGGTCCCACCATCGGCATTGGCGGAGCTCCTACCGGAAATCTTATTCTCACCGATGGTGTGGGTCGTGCGGTCGTCGTCATCAACATCAGCAGCGCTCGGATTAAATTTTCTTGTCTGAAGTACTAACGATTGGTTACCATTAGTGAAAGTAGCTATTAAATTTCCTTCGGTAGCAGAATCACGAGCGCGCGTCAGAAAAAGAAGCTTCCGAAACTAATTCGCGTGGAAACCAGTAGCAGTAAAGTGAAATTTCTCCTCAAGATTATAATTTTAGCAGGTAGTTTCTTGTTTCAGGTTTTATTTCCATCCATGCGAATACATTTTTGCAGCTTCTTCTGACGCGCACTCGTGATTTAACTACCGACGGCAACATTCTGTTGTCGCCAAGCGATTATAATTTGCACTTTAGAAAAAAATCGTCTCGGCCTAACCTTCGCTTCCACAAAATTGTGATCTTTCGATCGATTGTAAATAATCCGCCTTCCCAATCACAAACTGCAACAAAACCAAACAAGAATCTTGAGAAAAATTTCTCTTGGCTACCACTGATGCCATTCATACGAATTCATATCATATATAATCTCCCCCCGGGCGCACTCGTGATTCTGCTACGGACGGCAACATTTTGGCGTCGCCAAGTGGTTAATTTGCTCTTTGAATAATATTCGCCTCGCCTTTTCCTTTGTATAGAATGGTGGACCTGAGAAGAACGCTCAGCAACTCCGCCGATGCTGGGACCGCTCTCCGCGACATTTCAAATGAAATGCCACGCACCCGGGGAAAGCAGTTTTCTTATAATCAATAAAAATGGCCCATTAGTCCCGCCTCTTTGTTGTCCGGTATGGCTGCAAACATTGTGTAACCGTCACACACTCTCCAAAGGGGCGTGGCTACAGGTTCAACTGTATTGATTACAAGAAAGCAGCTCTTCCGCGCGCGCGAGCCATTTCGTTCGAGATGTCGCGGAGGGCAGACCGTGGTACCACCTTCGGAATCGGCGGATGGTGTGGGTCGCGCGGTCGTCGTCATTAACATTAGCAGCGCTCAGATGGAATTTTCTTGCGTGTTTCTTTACGATGGCGGCTATGATGGTGTATATTTCTGCACCGGTGGCGTATAAAGTACCATTGATTAGCTGTCATCAGTGAAAGCAGCTCTTAATCCATAATTTGAGACGAGACAAATTTTGATCAAAGTTCATATTAATCGCTTGGTGATGGCTGATAGTTTCCGTCGGTGGCGGAATCACGACCGTGCGTCAGGGACGATACAAAAATTTATTCGCATGGATAGCATCAATACCAGTGAAATTTCCCTTCAAGATTATAATTTTAGTAGATAGATTGCTACTTGTTTCAGGTTTAATTTCCATGCATGCGAATACATTTTTGCAGCTTCTCCTTCTGACGCACGCTCTTCGATCCCACCGATGGCGTAGGTAGAGAGAATCCAACGATGGCAATATGTTGCAGTGTAGCGGTAAAATCATAGAGCCAGCATCTGCATTTAAGTGAAATACTCTTGTGATATTCTGACTATCGAATGGTTGCTGTTATGTTGGTTATTAGGAATCCGTATGATCTGAAATCTGTCATTTTCAGGGCATTAAATTTTTCATTGGAGGAATTTGGTCTGACTCAGTGGAGCAAAAGACCCGTTCCTTACTGCAATCTGATGTCCGTGTTGGGGATTTATGAACGGGATTGAATTTTTCACCCGGTTTGGAAAGAAATAACATTTTCAATAGTTTAACGTTGATAATCAATAGTATCAATAGAATTGGCAAATTGCTGAAGAGTTTCCGAATCGATTGATAAGCAAATGTCGAAAATCCATCGAAAGATAAAACTACTAGCGTTAGAAATATATCCTAATTTCGTGACGGTCTCGAATATGGAAATTTCCGTTTTACACCCTGTATGTGAGTCTTCCCCTTAGACGTTGTTTACGTCAAAATAACCAAAACATTCCACCCACATCGGGCGGGCGGAGTGAAACATCACGTCTGTTATAAAAATTGCACTGAGTATGCCAGACGTGACGTCACATTCGGTTGCCTTCGGCCATCTTCGGCAACCCAGCTGAGAGTTTCTCTCTCAAAAGAGCGAATTTTCGTTGAACAAATACTACTTGAGAATTTGGCCTACACCTCTAGTTAAGAACATCGCTATTATCTATTATTTATTATCCTATCCTAGTCTATAATGAATGAGCACAAAACATGTTTTTCGCCTACTTTGTCGGTTGTCCATATGTGGAAATTACTTTGGTAATGAATTATTGGCAGTGGCTGATTTTCTACCCGCCGCTGTCACATCCAGGCGCTATAGTATATGCGCAAAATAGCCAGCAAGAGTTAACCGCCAGAAATTTGTATGGCGAAAGACATCTAACGTGGGTTTTCTCAAAATAAGAAACTTTTCATGAAAAACTATTTGGTACCGATTATGTAGGAAGGTGTCCGCTACCATGCCTACCAAATATTTTTTGATGAAAGTGCTTAATTTTGAGAAATCGAACCTTAGATGCCTTTCGCCATACTGATTTCAGAAAGTTAACTCCTAATGTGCCGCTGTAAGCACGCTCAAAGCAGGCGATTCATTAGATCAAATTTTCCTTAAGCGTTTTCCTTGAGCATACTAGACTTATGGGCAATGTAAGAAAAGTGCTTCATCCTTTCTAAATTTACTTCCATATGTGCTTAATTTTGTGTAACCTAAAACTGATTACATTAAGTGAGAGTAAGATTTTTAACATTTTTAAATTTTCTATTTCCTTCTATTATCAAGCACCCCAAAGACTGCTGTCGTATGCCACCTCTTCTGGATGACAATTTGCTTCGCAGCTGCAAACAAATCCACGGCGGGGAAAAACTTACCCGTGGTCTAATTCACGAGAGAGGAAGTGTACGCTCGACTTGGAATTTCCAATTGTTGTTCCCTTACCTAATCTCAAATTTGATTGCAGTGCTTCATCGAATGTGCCATGAATGCAACCGGAACCATTGTTAATGGCGTTTTGGACCAAACGAAGATTGTGCAACAGATTGCGTCTCGAACCGGAGGAAGTGGTTCCGCATTGGCACAGGCCATGATATCGAGTTGTAACAAGTGTTTCCAGGCCTTACCTCCCGCTATAAGCAATCGTCCCTTTGACAGCAAGCATTGCCGACCGACGGCTTCATTTTTCGTCAGTTGCGTGAACATGGAAATGTTCAAGGTATTTTTTTCATGTTATCTTGATTTCTATTATAAACAAGTTTGTAATCTTTCTCTACAGGCATGCTTACCTGAATATTGGACGAACAGCGAACAGTGCAATGCTCTACGATTACATATCACAAGTTGTCCCATCCCAGTTCGGTGATATGTCCAGCAGAATCAGATAATTTTTAAGAATTTGTTTATTAGATTATAGATAGCAATAATTACATTAGTTGATTATGTACACAGCAAATTTGTTAAACTCGTATCTACGCGTAGAAAATATAAACCTTATTTCTAAGAAAGTTTGTCCTTTTTTATTCGTCCGCCACCGTGTCGGGAATTTCAGCTCGGAGCTGAGAGCAGCAGGTTGGTGGTCATGGTTTCGCTCTTGAGGTTCACTCCCGTGGCGTCATCTTGAACTTGAGGGCTCCCTCAGGCGCGTACATAAACGTGACCACGTACTTCAGCGGCTTGTGGTGGAACTCGAGCTTGTACGAGCGGAGCAGCTTAGCCAGCAGAATTTGCATCTCCAAATCGGCAAAGCGGCGCCCGAGGCACATCCGCGCTCCGTAACCGTATGGCAGCGTTGAGAACGGGTGCAGATTGTCACCGGTTCCACCCTGGCTGGGCTTCAGCCAGCGTTCCGGCTTGAAGCTCTTGGCGTCGGTTACGTACTCCTCCATCGTTCCGGTCACCAGGTTCGGGAAGACGCATTGGACCTGCGGAGAAAATGAGATTAAAAAATCTTACAATGCTGCTATGCCATATGTTGTGAACTTGAACTAACCCCCTTCGGAATCCTGTATCCGCAGATGACGGTGTCCTCCTGTAGCGTTCGTCCATTTCCAATCACTGTACTGTACACCCTCAGAACCTCCTTGATAAATGCTTTCAAGTAGTGAGCCTGGTCCAACAGCTGGTAGGTAAGAGGAGTCTTCGGATCAGGCATGATTCGCTTAAGTTCTTCGTACACCTTCTGTTGCTCGGCAGGTCGAGTGGCCAGTTGATAAAGGATTGAGCAAACCGCCATCGAGATGGTATCGATTCCGACCAGGATCAAATCCAAAGCCATGACCACTGCTAGCCGTTCATCGTTTTGATTCTTGATAACTCGCTCCAGCAGGGAAGGCTCACCGTCCAGGGCGCGTCCTTCACCCAAGTTCATACGCTTCGTGGCATTTTTGATGTACTTCATGCAAACTCTGAAAGCAGAAACCAATCATTGATATATGATTTATTACAAGTACTCATAATCCTCAATCATACTTCACAAAATAATCCATATTATTGACGTATTTGGTCCAGAGGGGCGTTGGGAAGTACCGCCAGTAGGGTGCTTTCAACTCCAGCGTAGCTACGTTGCGCAGAGCGTACTTGGCTGCGTTGATGATCTGCTGGGGTTCAGAATTTTCAGACAGATTCGGTTCCAAGCAACCTAGCCGGGTGTCCAGTGCCACCAGACCGATGCATTCGAGAGACCACTTGTGGATTTCGTTGTCGAAGTCATCCGGCAGTTCTTTGTTGTGATCCAACATTTGATTGCATCGATCGATGAACTCTTCGGTGACCTGTTCCAGCGGAGTGACGTAGCGACGAACGGTGGAGAGCTGGAGAACTGGTTTCTGTACACGGGATCGGAACTCGCGCCATGGTTCGCCGTGACTGTTCGGGAGAAAAACGAAGTGGATATAGATTTTAGTTCAGTTATCAGCAACCAGAAAGATTTTTATCCTCCGTGGAAATTTTGCATACGGATGGGTTTTCAAGGTATAGGATTCAAAATCCAAAAATAAAGATTAAAAGACGATTCGGCACAACGTCGCAACTTATTCTAAGTTCAGGCTTATGTCTTTTTAAATACTTACACTCCAACCACGCCGGGCAAATCGCCAAAGAAATCTTTCCGCAGCTCGCTCTTGTACTTAACCAGACTGGGCATCGACGGTCGGAACGGTGTGGGTCCCTCATTTCGGTAGACCTGTGGGTACGAAAGAGAAGAAAAATAACACAATGTCATTCAAAAACTGCGTTTTCAATGCTATTCGGAAATAATAAATTGGCTTAGCGTCGGAGCTCCCCGACCGCCACTGATCGCCCAACCGGCACAGTCAAGTTCAAAGACGACGTCGCGTTTCGGTAGCCTTCTTACAACAATAGAGTGCGGGCCTACCGGTTGGTTGCTCAGTTGCTTATTCACAAAAGCAATCAGCCTGAGCCGGAATAACGCAGCGACTTCAATGCACCAGCAGAGAGGAGACGAGAAACCTTGACTTTTATTTAATCTCTGCCAATGATTTTTATTTTTCAAAAGATGGTTTATCGTTTGTGGATGTCATTTTCTTCAGAGTCGTGAAAACATATCAAAATTATTTGCTGCATAACAAAAACATAAAAGATAGATGAAAACATGAGTGTAAACAAACCATTTATTTTATATTTTACACCAAGTGGTACTGAATCACAGTAATAATCCGTTCACACCAGGGGGAGCTCTTAAATTGATTCCGTGTGCCTGGAAGGAGACGATAACAAAAACCACTCGTGCGACACATCCATTCAAACCAGTTTCAAACCTATAAAATTTGGTTTTAATTTGGAATTGAGTAATATTGGTCAAATGCGGCGTATTCCGAGATTAGTTCCGTCCGAGCTCTGGGGATTAGTCCAGATTTTTCAAGGTTTTGCCCTTCAAGCTTATTCATTGAGCTCTGTAAACATAATAAATAAAAAATGAAGCTGACAAATATGTAAATATCCACTACAAATATTTAATTTAAAGGAAGAGTTTGTCCAATATCTATTTCATATTCCATATTCCAACCTTAATTGTATTAAGCTTTTCTATCTTATAACCACAAACGGGACATTATTAAAATGCAATACATGAATTAAGGCATAGTTTGGAGCATCGAATTTATACTAAAGGACAGCTCCAGAACTGAGGTGATAGATACTTTACTTCCGCTCTTGCTAAGATAATGACTCAGAGGTTGTTATCGATTATTGCGATAATGACAACAACCTTACAGCAAAGTATACTAATAGAATGATATGCATTTCCAATCTGTGTCTGTAGGATGATATGCATTTTTTGGGTTCCGACTTTCAAAAACAGATCAATTCGATGTCATCCGGCTAATTTTATTAGTAATCACAAAAACACATTAATGTCATCAGTGACTCAGCAGATAGTGAAATGCATACAGAGGACCTTAACGCCTCGAAAAACATCTTCCTTCTGCGCCGGTGACACTCGATTCCAGTGTTAAAAAATTGTAGCCAAAGTGCAAAGTATACACAAGAGAAAAACCCCCACGTTAATTCACACCGCTGGTACCGAGCAAAGCTCGCTCATTTTTGTTTTAACAGAATTATTCGTATGATTTTTTAACGACAAATACTTTTGAATTTTTACCGAAAATAATTGTAAATTTTAATGAGTAATATGAAAACGAAAACAAAAAGAAACGAAAAAGAAAACAAATTTTCAAAAAATATTCATTGGAATTTATTCAGAGAATTTGGTTGGATTCCATTAAGAAAAACGGGGAAGGGTCGTTTGGCCGAAACCCATTCGGCCGAAAGCCATTTGGCCGAATGTCACTAAGCCGGATAAACCATTAGGCCGAAACGCATCTGGCCGAAAGTCATTTGGCCAAAAGGGTAATTTTGCCGAATAGGGAAGGGCCGTTTGACCGAAAGGGTCATTTGGTTGAAAGGGTCATTTGGACGAAAAAATCGTTTGATCGAAAGGTCATTTGGCCGAATTGGGAAGGGCCATTTGGCCGGAAGGGTCGTTTGGCTGAAAGGGTAATTTGGCCGAATGGGGAAGGGCCATTTGGCCGAAAGGTTTAATTGGCCGAAAGGGTTATTAGGCCGAAAGGGTCATTTGGCCGAAAGGGCCAATTGGCCGAAAGGGTTGTTTGGATGAAAGGGCCATTTGGTCGAAAGGGTTGTTTGGCCGAAAGGGTCATTAGGCCGGAAGGGTCATTTGGTCGAAAGGGTCATTTGGCCGAAAGAGTCGTTTGGCCAAAAGGGCCGTTTGGCCGAAAGCTGAATTTAGCCGAAAGGGTTGTTTGGCTGAAAGGGTTATTTGGCTGAATAGGGAAGGACCGTTTGGCCGAAAGGGCCATTTGGTCGAAAGTGTAATTTGGTCGAAAGTGTAATTTGGCAGAAAGGGTCATTTGAAAAGTGAGAAATTAGGAGTGAAAAGAGAAACGTCTCAATTCTCATTCCTCATGTCTCACTTCTCACTGTGAAAAGTGCGAAGTGAGTAGTGAGACGTCTCACTTCTTTTTTTTCTTTTACAAATGAGGAGCTAGAAGTTAGACGTGTCACTTCTCACTCCTCACTTCTCATAACGAAAAGTGAGTAGTGTGAAGTGGGTAGTGATACTTTCCACTACTTACTTCACCCTTCTCAGTTTTTAGAGTGAGAAGTGAGAAATAAGGAATGAGAATCGAGACGTCTCTCTTCTTACTTCTAATTTCTCACTTTTCGGTCCTAAATGTCCTATTTCTTTCTGCCTAGTGATTATTTCGGCCTAATATTCGGCCAAACAACCCTTCCCCAAGAAAAACGTTTAAATTTCCGTTTACCATCACAGATAGAATTAGAATTTGCATAAAAAGTTTTGTTTGAACTTTCACAAGAATTTTTTTTTAGAATTTCCACGGAAAATTTGACTGATTTTTTTTTGTACGGTAAATCCGAGTGAGATGCCACGGCGGTATAGATGCCGCACTAGAGAGATCTGGTAGAACGGACTTGTTTTTTGGCGCAAATGTATGTGAAAGTGTGTCTTTTGTAGCAAAAACAAAAACGTAGTAACTGCTCATTCTTTTCAGCCAAAAAAGTAATTAGACTGTTACACACGTTTATTTATGCGGCAGAGGCCGTAAAGTTTCTAAAGCTATTTTTAATAAAGATTTTGACGTAGGACTACGTCTGTCTTTTCTATATTGGGGTACACTTTACGATTGCGAAAATCGGAGACCGTCACGAAAATATGATAGACTTTAATAAACTTTAATATCTCAGCCGTTTCTCGATGGATTTTCATTTTTTTTTTGAATAATTCGATCAAGGCTGAGTCAACGCTTCTTTGTATTTATTTGAAATTACTGATTCTTAACTATTTATTATCGAAAATTGATAAAAAGTTTAGAAATAGGTAAACCAACCAATCACGTACATGCATCACTAGCTTCTTCTTATTGGCATTACATCCCCACACTGGGACAGAGCCGCCTCGCAGCTTAGTGTTCATTAAGCACTTCCACAGGCTAACACAGGCTAACACGATGATACTTTTATGCCCAGGGAAGTCGAGACAATTTCCAATCCAAAAATTGCCTAGACCGGCACCGGGAATCGAACCCAGCCACCCTCAGCATGGTCTTGCTTTGTAGCCGCGCGTCTTACTACACGGCTAAGGAGGGCCCCGCATCACTAGCACAGACATCAAAAATCAATCACTTGCGGGTTTGGATCTAATCCACAGTTTGAACAAGATTTCACGCAGAGCGGACGCATCAAAGCGATCGCAGCGGAGCGGACAAAGCATTACGGAGGCGCTGGTGACATTTTCAACGGAAATCCATCGCATTGGTGGTGGTGGTTGAGCCATGAAAATTGAAATGTCAATTTGAGAACGGTTTTATACGAACAGATCGTAAGTTTCGAGTGAAGAAGGATTTTCAGATATAATTCGTTGAAAAATGACGACAAAGATATACTTTTTCCCATTGGTTATAATTATTTTGAATTTCATGTGTCATTTCATTTAGCGTGAAAAATACATAGCCTTTCTTGTATATTTGGTTTTTTGATTTTTGACAATTTTTTTTCACTTATGATGCGTTTTCCAACTAGGACTCTTCGCTAAAAAATGTAACGTGTCTTGTTTTGATTTGTTTTACGTAAAACCTAATTTCTTAAAATCTTTTATTTATTTTTGTTGCATTTTTTTTCCGCTTGCAAGGCAGTGACAAATAACATTCTACGACATTGTCTGCGGAATCCCCATCAAAATGGCTCGCGAAAACCAGCTTTCTTATATCTAATGAAGTAATTCCATTAGCCCCGCCTCTTAATTAATCGTGATGAGTGCACATTATATTTACACCCATATCAGATCACATAGGGGCGGTGCTAACGGGCTCAATTTATTAAATACAAGAAAACTGCTGTTCGGCGCGCACGAGCCATTTTGATCGGGATTCCACAGAGGGCGGTTCGACATTCGATGCAGCGGACCGGACACAGTAGCACGAAGGCGTGGGTGGCAGTGGCAATGCGGAAAATTTATTCAAAATTTTGAAGGCTGAGCGAAAAATCATCAAGTGGCGGTCGGACAGTTGCAACGCAAGGTGTTGACAAGTGATTAGATGCAGTTAGTTATTGGAAAGTTCCATTGGGCAATGGAAAATGGTTCTTCTCAGGACCAACATTTTATGGAAAGAAAGAGTTAATTGCGAAAATGGATTGTTTCGGTGGCATCGGGTTTAGCGTGGTAGCTTGGTTGCTGTTAGTGATTCCATCCGTTCAAATTAATTGCATTATCTCCCTCCGCCGCGCTATCAAATTTGCTAGTTACGATTGAGTTTTGCACTTTGAAGAAAGTTCATATCGGACCTTTTTTTGTATAAAGACCTTTTTGGAAGAGACCATCCTCAAAAATGGCCGAAATAAAGGAGAAATAAGCAGAATCAGTAGAGGCGTGAAACCAAATGCAAATATATTTATTGGCAACGTTTGGTTTTCCCCCGCGATGTAAGCGTACGTGTCAAAGTAAGGATTGTGATGTCCCCGACTGAAAGCCAGTCGAGTGGCATCAGTGGCCGATGAGTCATGTTAACTCCACGGTTAGAGACTCAAAGTCCATCCAACTGGGAACAACTAGTCGATTTCTTGATTCAGTTGGCCTCCGAGTTTGCTCAATGTTAATAAAACGACACAAATTATTATGGCAAATACCATCAATTTAGAATAGCTACGTAGTCCTACGTCACCTTTGCGTACAACACGATTGGGCTGCACCTTTGAGTTTTTCGTAAGATTTTGTGAAAATTCTTACGAATCCACATGTTTATTTCATTAAGTGAATCCTCTATAAAGCTTGTAGGTTATATTTGTGAGCAGTTTACGTTTTGAGTAAAAAATATAGTGAAAAAAAACCTCACAATCGGTATAGATGCCGCGAAAAAATCAGGGTGATACGCCGCACCTACCTACTATCAGCACTTTAATGATACATTATTTTTAAGAGTGAAAATCATGTGAAATACGAAGACCAAGATATTGCAAGGGATTAGGAGGCGAATCCTACCCAGAAAATCCAAACGTTCTAGGATATTTGTTCTTTTTTTTAATAACATGCATAATACATATAACATTTGATATTTGCATAAGGAACGATTTCGATTTAATCTCTGTCGTTATTTATTATTATCATGCGCGCCCCCTACTGAAAACATCACAATAATTCGATTGGTATCAATACGGGTACATGATATGAACTAAAAGAGCGGATATATACTACGAAAGAAAGCCAGGAATGAAAAAACATTGCTTCGAAGAATTTAATGCTATCTTAAAATGTCAGACAAGTTAAAAAATAAATAAAAGCCTATTAATGACTAATATCTTCGACTGTGTAACAATCACAGTAGAAATGAGAAATTGTTCACGCAATAAATTTGTTTGATAATATATACAAATATAAAAGATTATGCTTTGCTGAAAAATATCGTTTATCGAGAATAAAAAAAGAATCTTATCTCATTTATCCAACATTTCCCACGTGCGGCATCTCCCCCTGAGGTGTGGCATCCCACCCGGATTTGACTTTTTTTTTGTAATGTAAATACCCAGTCAACACAAAATCATATATCATGGAACTTAAGATGCTTAAGTGGAGGCGATATACGTACTTACATATTGTATGTGGAAGTACCTAAATGGTCTCCACTTTGGCATTTTATGTGTTTATCATATACGATCTTGTGTTGACTGGGTAGTACTGTCCGATTTTTTGTTTTTCAAATGGTTTCTACACTATGTAGTTGGATCCCTAAACTATCAAAAACAATTATTAGAGTTTCAATTCAACGATTTGTTTTGAAGAAATGTCGATTTTTAAAAAGGTGTGGCATCTCACCCGGATTTACCCTATTTTGAATTTATTCGTTTTCCACTTAATATTTTGTTCAATTCTCCACTGCATTTGGTTTGGATTTAAAATTACGCTAAAATTTACATAAGACATCACATCTGAAATTCATCTAATCTTCGACGTAAAATCGTTCGAATTGCCACAAAAAAATGCGGAAAATGCTTATGTCCACTCGATATTATAACATTTGTTCAACTTGAAATGGGTTTGTATTTCTAAGAACAAATCGATAGACTTTCGAAAAGAAATTCAATTTCTGATTTTCACAAGAAATTTGTTTAAGTTTTCTCTTAACATTCCCTCAATATTTCACATTCCCGCAATGTTTCAGTGGAACATTCTTTCAAATGCTCATGAGAAAATAAAAACGGATTTCCACAGGAGACTCTTCCAAATTTTCAAAGGATGTTCATTAGACCTATCAAGGAAAATTCATTCGAAGTTCCAAAGTACATTCTTTCTATATTTAATGGGAAATTCTTTCGATTTTGTGAAGGAAATTGTTTCTATTTTCAATAGGAAAAATCGCCTGAAAAAAGTTCGAATTTATGGAAAACATTCTTATCAATATTCATGAAAAATCCTTATGATTTTTCACTGAAGTTTAAAGGGTGTTTAAAAATGGCGCACAAATATTTACTCACCAAAATTCAACCGATTAACGGATTTTCTTGAAATTTTCAGGGAATGAAAAATTTTGTTTTATTCAATGTCATCACCCATCCCGAATGCGCGCACCTTCCTCTTCACTCCACCTATCAAATTTTGTACAATCGATTTTCTCAATGTTTTTGTTGTTTTTACCCAAATTTTCTTCAACTTCAGCTCTTTTTTAATAATTTTGGGATGTTTGCGAAGTTTCGTCTGCACAATTGCCCACAATTTTTCAGTTGGGCGAAGTTCCGGCGAATTTGGTGGGTTCATATCTTTTGGCACAAATTTGACTCCGTTAGCTCAGTACTACTCCAACACGTTTCGAGCGTAGTTGCAGGACGCCAGATCAGGCCAAAACTGAGTAAATGCTTTGTGTTTTCTTATGGATGGCAAAAGATTCTTCTTGAGGCTCTCTTAGGTGTAAATCGTACCGTTGATTGTTCCGGAAGTAATGAAGGGAGCGCTCACTTCACCACATCCGCAAATCGCCTGCCTTTGTTGCAAATTTTGATAACTTCTTCGTTCGGATATCCTCCGGAACTTCAAGCTTAGACTTGGCAACGAAATATTCTTTCCCAGAAAGTTGAAGGAAGTCAGCCTTGAAGTACGTTTCATTATTCATGCCGATGCAACACGATTTGACAAACAACTTCGGGTAAAGTTGCCAGGCGCGGGTTTTTGCAGTGGTGTTTTGCTTTTCATTCCGGTTCGGGGCTTTTTGCACCTTGTAAACATGTAACCAAGCATGTTTCATGGTTTTCTGCACAAAATCAACCGACACCCTGAACTTGTTAGCGACATCTCGAATGGACATGTTTTGAAACTTCTTGAGCTGTTATACCACTCCTGGTCATTTAACTGTCCATTGGACCACTCCCTTCCTTCCTTTGAACACTTAGACGCTCCTTGAAGGTTCTTATTACACGAGACACAATTGAATTTACAGTCCCGAGCTTTCTAGCGATCGATCGGTGGGACGCCTCTCGATTTTGATTGTAAATTACAAAAAAATTGTCCCTAACAATTTCTTGTTCCGACGACATGATTGGATCCACTTTATGAAAAACTTTGAAACTCTGCAGATGAAAACAATGCACTATGAATGAGATTTACTCAAATTTTCAGGTTTACTCATACGGTTCAAAAGTTACAGAAGATTTTTGGTGTGCCATTTTTATCGAATACACCCTTTATTTTGAATTCTCAAAGAAAATTATGGCAGCTTTCCATGAGATTTTTCAAAATTTTAATTGAGTAATTCTTTCTAATTTCCACGAGTTTTTTTCACGATATTTTTTTTAAAAAAGATCTTTTTATTACCAATGTATATTTTTTCGAATTTGAAGAGGAAATTGGAATTTTATAAAATAACTCATGAATCGATCGATAAATACAATCCAATTAGTTTTCAACCACTGTTAAGGACATTCGCTCTACTATATGCTACGTGTCTGCACTGTGCTTTGCAGGTTCCCAAGGTGGAAGTGCTGGAAACCTCAAATCTAGATTCTCAAGTTACATCCCTCACTAGGAGATTGCCTGCACACTGTAAGTATGACGTCACCTGTGCGCCGCCGCGCCAAGCCGACGATAATTCTTTTACGCCACCGCCGTCGCCAAAAACTCCGAGTAGAAGTTCCGGAAACACTCCGAGAGGCATTTCCGGAAGGATTCCGAGTCAAACTTTTGGAGGAATCCGAGAAGAACTTGTGGAGGAATGCAGAGAGGAATCCAAGAAGGAACTTTATAAGGATCTCATAGAGGATCTTTCGGATGAATTTTGAGAGGAACTCTTGGAAGAATCTAAAAAGAACTTCCAGAGGAATTTTGAGAAGAACTTCTGGAGGAATCCAAGAGGTACTTCTGGAGGAATTTTGAGAGAAAATTCAGAATTTCGAGAGGAAGGAGCTCCGGGAAAAACTGCCTAAGGAATTCCGAGAGGAATTTTCGGAGGAATTCCGGGAGGAGCTTCTGGAGTAATCCAAGAGAATCTTCCTGAGCAATTCCGAAGGCAACTTTCAGTGGACTTTCTAGAGAAACTTGCGGAGAAATTTTGAGAGGAACTTCCGGAGGAGCTCCGATAGGAACATCCGGACGAATTCCGAGAGGAATTTGGGAGGATTTCCTAGAGGAACTTTTGAAGGAATCCTAGAAGAACTTCAGGAGGAATTTGGAGAGCAACTTTTGGAAGAATCCAAAAAGGAACTTGAGAAGGATCTTAGAGAGGAACTTTCGGATGCATTCTGAGAAGAATTTTCGGAGGAATTTCAGTAGGAACGTTCGGAAGAATTTGAAGCGGAACTTTCTAAGTGAAAATTCTGGAAGAGCTCTAAGAGGTACTTCCTGAAGAATTCCGAGAAGAACTTCTGGAGGTGACGCGAGCGCAGCTTTCGAAGGAATTTAGAGAGGAACTTCCGAAGGAATACCGAGAGGAACTTCCAGAAAAAACTCTGAGAGGAGCTTCTGGAGGAATCCGAGAGAGTCTTTTTCGGAGTAATTCCGAAAGGAGCTTCCAGGGAAGTCCCGAGCGGAGCTTTCGAAAGTATGAGAGAGGGACTTCCGGAGGAATTTCGAGAGGACCTTCCGTAGCAACTTCGAGAAGAACTTCCGGAGGAGCTACGAAAGGAACTTCCGGGGGAATTCCGAGAGGAATTTGAGCTTGAGCTTGAGCTTGATTGACTACTCGTAGTTGCAACTCCATTATGACCAGATCAGCTGTTCTTGCACAGAGAACCAACAGATGTTTTTTTGGGACTAGCACTCATCTTCAATGTACAAGTACTGATGATCTCATTTGTTAGGTCATGAATGCAAGTCAATGTAGAGAAGGGGTAGGAAATGATGATGCAATCACTCGCCCACTGCAAGCCGAATATACCTCTGCACTTGCCATGAATTCATACGGAATTTATTGAAATTTTTGGGTTAGGTTCGAGAGGCAGTGGTCCGTCTTGGATAACGAGCTGCCAATGTGATAGATACGAGAAAGGAACTGATGAAATTTCTAATTAGATGTAGGAAACGAGCTTTATAGTTCATTTCCAATTCTAGCAGATTACTGCTAGAATACTCAAGTTGAAAGTATAGGAATAGAAAGAGAAAAGGTATGGAAGTCCATTTCCAGTTCTAGCGATTGTACATGAGAACATGAGAAATAGCTAAGCTAAGCTAAAGCTAAGCTAAAGCTAAGCTAAAGCTAAGCTAAAGCTAAAGCTAAGCTGAGGCTGAGGCTGAGGCTAAAGCTAAGCTGGCTAAGCTAAAGGCTGCTAAAGCTGAGGCTAAAACTGGAGCTGGGGCTAAACAGGGGGAGGCTGAGCTGGGAGCTGAGCTGAGCTGAGCTAGGGCTAACAGAAGTGGAGCTAAAGGCTGGTGAGGCTACAGGCTGGGAGTGGAGCTGAGCTAAAGCTGAGGGCTGGGTGGAACAGGGTGGGGGGGTGGGTGAGGCTAACAGCTAGCTAACAGGGGGTGGAACAGGTGAGTGGGGAACAGGGCTGGGGCTGGAGGGTGGAACAGGTGGGGCTGGGGTGGGAACAGGTGGGGCTGGGGAGTGGGTGGGGTGGAACAGGGCTGGAGCTGGGGGCTGGGAACAGGGTGGGTGGGGGCTGGGTGGGGGTGGGAACAGGGGAGGGGTGGGGTGGGAACAGGTGGGGCTGGAACAGGGGGCTGGGAACAGGGGTGGAGCTGGGAGCTGGTGGGGTGAGACTGGGGTGGGAGTGGGGCTGGGAACAGGAACAGGGAGCTGGGGCTGGGTGAGGCTGGGGTGGGTGGGGGTGGTGGGAACAGGAACAGGTGGGAACTGGGTGGGAGGAACAGGAACAGGGGCTGGGAGGTGGGAACAGGAACAGGGTGGAGAACAGGGGGTGGGAACAGAGGCTGGGGGTGGGTGGGAACAGGGCTGGGGAACAGGGCGGAACAGGAACAGGGTGGGAACAGGAACTGGGAACAGGTGGGGTGGGAACAGGGTGGGAACAGGTGAGGAACAGGGTGGGGAACAGACAGGTGGGAACAGGGCTGGGGTGGGAACAGGTGGAACAGGGCTGGGGTGGGGTGGGGTGGGGGTGGTGGAACAGGTGAACAGGGTGGAGTGGGTGAACAGGGCTGGGGTGGGGCTGAACAGGGGGTGGAGTGGTGGGGCTGAACAGGGGAACAGGGGTGGGGGCTGGGGCTGGAACAGGTGGGGCTTCACTTGGGGGCTGGAACACTTCCTGGGAACTTCTTGGGGTGGAAACAGCTTCGCTAACTAAAAGCTTAAGCTTCACTAAAAAGCTAACTTAACTTAGCTTCTTAAACTTCTTCACTTAAGCTACTAAGCTTAAACTAAACTAAAAACTAAGCTAAAAGCTAACTAAACTTAAAGCTAAGCTTAAACTAAACTAAGCTAAACTAAGCTAACTTAAGCTAAGCTAAAAACTAAGCTAAAAACTAAAGCTAAACTTAAGCTAAAGCTAAGCTAAAGCTAAGCTAAAGCTAAGCTAAAGCTAAGCTAAAGCTAAGCTAAAGCTAAGCTAAAGCTAAGCTAAAGCTAAGCTAAGCTAAAGCTATGCTAAAGCTATGCTAAAGCTGAGCTAAAGCTAATTTCCAATCCGAAAATTGTCTAGACCGGCACCGGGAATCGAACCCAGCCACCCTCAGCATGGTCTTGCTTTGTAGTCGCGCATCTTACCACACGGCTAAGGAGGGCCCCTCTCCCACGAACAATCCGGATCGATTTTAATTAGAATTTTGACAGGTATGTACCTAAAGCTCACTAAGAAGCAACAAATTCGAACTCATATTTACTCTTTGAACAACACTGTTTTCACTGTTCAGGAATAACGAATTATTTGGACATATTAGTTGGACAAGGTGTATTAATGAAATCTAAAGTTTATGCGAAGTTCATAAAAATCCACGGGAACGGCGATACATTTACCAGAAACATATTTACGGGACTACAAAGAACCTGATTCAACATCAAATGATCTATCAACAACATGAAAACAATTCTGTATTTCTCGCTTAAATTTTCAAAAGGAGTAACAAATCGCTCATTCCGAGAAAAACGAAGTTGAAGCGGAAAATTTATTAAAGTGTTTCAAACATAACCATTTTTTTCTGAGCCCCGATTCAATTATGGGGAAGGAGAGTGAAGGCCTTAAAGGCCACCTTACACCTTGGGAAAATTTTCCGCCAGATTTTGGTCCCTGTGCATTTTAAATGGGGCCGACCCCATTTAAAATATACGGGGACCAAAATCCGGCGGAAATTTTTTCCGAGGTGTAAGGTAGCCTTTAATGTCGGGAGGAATCCGTTCAAAAAACTTTTAAGATGATATCGATATTAAAATCAGCAACAGAAATTCCCTACTACGGATATTCTGATCTAGTTGCGTAGAATATTAAAAGTAGAGTAGTAGAATAGAAAAGTAGAATATTAAAAGCAAAATTCGTGATTTAATAATTCAGTGACTGATGGCGTAAACTTACATGATAATCAATTCGGTGGTTTCGATAACATGACTATTTGTGGGTTTGTCTCATTGTCACATAATATTTTTTTGGTCATGAGTCATATTGTGGTCGTTATCTTCTTATTTATTCAACTGATTCTCATAAATGTTTCATTTGATGACTACTAGGCATTCAAATTGTGGATTCTGGTTTGTTTACCCAAATGTAAACATTGGAAACCTGCGCTACCCGATGACAAAGTTTACTATCGGGACAAATGAGCAGAAATCAAGAAAGTAGTGAGGGATGTATCACGAACACCCCCTTCAACCTGATAACTTAAAAAGACGTAAACCTTGAACCAGATTGACGAGAGAAGATAGCCCTAGGCTTTGTCCGTTAGTTCTGTATATCATTAACAGAAATTCTGTCAGGCCCATGCCAACAGCCACCACTGGTCACAGCTCCGGTTCAAAAACCTTGCCATGCACATTCTTTGCCATGTCGAAACCAGTTTTTCTGACACTATTTTTATATGATTCTACGAATGCAAATAAAATTTACATATTTTCGAATTTCCATCGCCGAACTCTTCCCAAGATCAGCAAGTCAACAAAACCTCCTAGCGTTTTGCGTGGTTAGCGGTCATTGCGGTTTGATCATATTGCGCCGGAGCGTTAGCTATGAATATTTATGATGTCTGGGCCGGCAAGGCACGTCTTGGGCCGTTGCTGATGTATTATGAACCGTGCATGAGCCGAGATAAGACTGTAAATGCGATGAAGTTGCGCCATGACATACCTTTTCGATTTCATCAGCGTCGTATACGAAGAGCAGATCGGGCCGTCCGATCAAACCCCCCAGACGCACTATCCGGCCGAAGTGCTCGTGCAGCAGGAACGATATCATCGCTACATCGGAGATTTTGTACTGACCGATGATGGGGAAAACGCTGCAAAGAATGGAAAATGGGAGAAATGTTTTGTAAAACTGGGTAATTTTATTTTTTATATAGATACATTGATGTTAAAAAGGTATAGAGACGGGCCCGATTTTCCAAAAAAAAACATATTTAGGGAGCGGGATCTTTATTTATAGCGATTCGATCAAAGTTTTATAGTTTAAAAAAGACTTGCCTATAATTAATGAGAAGTTAAAATCAAGGGTCCTGGTGAAACTACAGCTAGCTCGATCCTCTATGAATCGAAATTTCAATTCCCAATAATGCATGTAAGGCTTGTCAAATTTATTTACATCAGTTTTATCTTACTGCAATACCAATATTATATTTAGGGAATTTATTTGATTAAATCAATATAGGCCGGTTGACGCCAGCGTGTATTCTCGTTCTGATGTAAAAAATAGACATGTAATGAAAAAATCCCAGAGTCCAATGATGTAAACATTCTCATGTCATCGCTTACGTTAACGACACATGAACTAGGGAAAGGTTATTGTCAATCCGCCAAAGGCAGCCGAATTAGCACTTCGCTAATTACTCGCTAAGTTGGGCCAGACGGACGGATGCAACTCGTCTCGGACGCACGGAATTGAAATCTTCTTCGTTCGTTCCGCCTAGCAAAACGAGTTTGTTTAACTGTTTAGCAAAATAAGCAATGCAGGTGACTGCGCCGGCACTGCGTAAACAAAAATTGGGTATTTTTCGGCTGCGCTCATTGACAGTCGTGGATGGTGGCAGGCACTGGTCCAGGGACAAGTTCAAGGTGACCACCCATATATTCGCACCATCTGTTTGGTTTGGTCGTTATTACACATTAGTTCAAAAGGCCATCAGTTCATTTCCGTTTGGCTGCTAACTTATTTTTTGGGCTCATGAATCAATGTCAAAATTATGAGTAACATGTTATTCAATATGTTTTTGCCTTCCTCGGGCAGTAAGTCACCCCAAAACCGAACTTTTGAGAGACGGTTTGGAATAGTTTCGGTATCTAGCAGTATCCGATTTGAGAAGACAAAGACATAGAAGTTAAAGAAGACAAAGAAGACAAAGAAGACAAAGAAGACAAAGAAGACAAAGAAGACAAACAAGACAAAGAAGACAAAGAAGACAAAGAAGACAAAGAAGACAAAAAAGACAAAGAAGACAAAGAAGACAAAGAAGACAAAGAAGGCAAAGAAGACAAAGAAGACAAAGAAGACAAAGAAGACAAAGAAGACAAAGAAGACAAAGAAGACAAAGAAGACAAAGAAGACAAAGAAGACAAAGAAGACAAAGAAGACAAAGAAGACAAAGAAGACAAAGAAGACAAAGAAGACAAAGAAGACAAAGAAGACAAAGAAGACAAAGAAGACAAAGAAGACAAAGAAGACAAAGAAGACAAAGAAGACAAAGAAGACAAAGAAGACAAAGAAGACAAAGAAGACAAAGAAGACAAAGAAGACAAAGAAGACAAAGAATATAAAGAAGACAAAGAAGACAAAGAAGACAAAGAAGACAAAGAAGACAAAGAAGACAAAGAAGACAAAGAAGACAAAGAAGACAAAGAATATAAAGAAGACAAAGAAGACAAAGAAGACAAAGAAGACAAAGAAGACAAAGAAGACAAAGAAGACAAAGAAGACAAAGAAGACAAAGAAGACAAAGAAGACAAAGAAGACAAAGAAGACAAAGAAGACAAAGAAGACAAAGAAGACAAAGAATATAAAGAAGACAAAGAAGACAAAGAAGACAAAGAGTAAAGCACTCACGCAACTATTCACTCCATTTTTTTCGACTAGCAAAACCTCACTATTTCGAACCTTCTCGGAGTCGCAGATGCAATTGAAGATTGCATGAAGTACACTCGGAACTTGAAGGAGAATAAGATGATGATGATGATACTACCATCTATTGTAGCAAGGCACCTGCCGATAGCACTGGCCATATCTGACAAACGATTTGATCATGATTATATTATTGTTTGTATTTCATCAAACTCCTGTATGAAGGGTTAAAAAATGGGTGGGGTGGTTCCATAAGCAGAGACACTTATGCGAATCCACGGGATGAATAGAGAATCTCCTTCCAGAAGAAAGTTAGTACATACAATAATATAACCTAGCCCTCGTTTCCCAGATTGACCCAATAGATGGGGAGAAGAGCCCGCCCTTTATTCACGAGATGTTAACAATAGGAAGTTGGCGATTCCACTCTTCCTATCCAAATCGCTTCAATCGGGTGCCCTGATGGTTATTTAATATTTTTTACGTTATTTTCATATAGTTTTTAATGTAAATGAATAATATATATATATTGGAATTGGCTCACCAAATTTCCGTTCTGGAGCAGTTGAAAGGCAGAACTAGTGTATCATAAAGGCATTATCAGCTTCAAGGACTTCAGGAAATCGTTGACAATCGCCACAACACACATGCAAGTTGATTGTGAGTTTGAATCACATCGTTTCTATCCTGTGTCTGTAGTGCGCACCAAAACGAATAGAAATTTTGATCATGACGAGGTACGGGATACTGTTACTAAACATTCCAGTAAACGTGTGTGGACTTGGTGCGGGGTGCAAAGGAGTCCGACGTCTAATTCTGCAAGGCGGTATTGATTCCTCGCCAGAAACGTTTCAAAACGGATTCAACTTTGTTTATCGGAACTTGAAGGAGAATAAGGTCCCGCAAATGGGCAGCTTCCCCCTGGCACAGCTGACAATCCTCCATTAGGTATAATAAATAACTCCATCGCGAGACATTTTAAGTGAGAAGACAACACGGAGGCTCTACGAAGGTCGGTGAAAACGGAGTACAGAACCACAATATCGTTACACCGATGGTTCAGTGTCGAGACAGGGGTTGGTTGGGGGAAGTAATAATTTAACAGTGTCGGATAGTCTACCTACATATACAAAACCCAGATTAATCCACCTAGCAGTGATGATGCCTTTCTCGTGCATTATAAAATATATTGAAAAAATCACATTAGAAAGGTCAAAAAGCTCTTTGGGGAATAGATCACATTTTTTCGATCATTTTAATATTTTGCCTTACCACCATTCAAACCAAAATGATCTTTGAATTTTCACGGGGGCCCTTTGGGGAAAAACACTTATTATTCAACAATTCCGACCCGCACTGATCGGGCCCATTTTTAATAGCAAACAATTCCCCGTCGAATGCAACTTGTTGCTAGTAAATCGGATAATTCTAAGTTCTAAAAAGTGTGCCTACAAAATGTGTACACATACACACACATACCGTGCAAACTCAAACTTCGGACGCTTAAGCACTTTCTGATATACAATCATCCTGTTTACTCACATTTCAAATCCCTTCGTTTAAACCACCATCACAATCACTAAGTATAGTATTCATCTTTGACCCAAGTATTAAATATGTGCAAAATATTGCGAAGAATGTCTGCAATTTATGAAAATGTCCGGCTTCTGTTTGATTCAAACCTCGGCCACCGGCGAGGTTCGATTCATATTTCGGACACAAAGATTCAAACTTCGGACACCTAATTACACAGTACCGGGGGGAATAATTGAACACAATTCTCACTGCACAGTTCAGGCTGTCTTTTAATCATTTCGGCGCGTTGTTTTAACATGTCTTACTAGAATGTAACTATACTAAAACAAGCAAAAACTATTATTCCTTCCGATCCAGCTTGACGAAACATTTCGATGAAATATTTCAGAAAATTTCCCATACGAATTGAAGCGTCCGAAGTTTGAGAGTGTCCGAAATTCGATTATCCACGGTACACAAAAAAACAGACGTCACCTCAGTTTGTTGAGCTGAGTCGATCGGTATATAACACTATGGGTCTCCGGGCCTTCTATCAAGTTTTTTTTAGCAATCATATAGCCTTTCGGTACAACTTTGTTGTACGAGAAAGGAAAAAATGCATATGTTACAAATATGCGATCGTGCG
Source organism: Armigeres subalbatus (assembly GCF_024139115.2). Lineage (NCBI taxonomy): Eukaryota > Metazoa > Arthropoda > Insecta > Diptera > Culicidae > Armigeres > Armigeres subalbatus. The sequence continues at coordinate 106,946,729 of NC_085140.1, read as the reverse complement.
ATAGTACAATGATTAGCGCAACGGCGCGTTTTGAAAAATACATATGGATTAACTTTCCAGACGCGTTGCTGCGCCTACAATTGAACCGTTTGTTTGAGAAACTGCATATGTAACATTTTTGGCCAAAATGAGATTTTTATATATTCTGAATCCTTGTCTAAAAACCCGTATTCTGGCAAAAAATATGAAAAAAAAAATTATGTTCAGGAATGTATGAAAAAAATTTCGATTGTTTGAGAAACAACATATGTCCACGTACTTTGGAAAGCAATTGTGGAGAACAGCTTACATTTTTTGCACTGGAAGTGCCTCAGGGTGTTGAGTTTTGACAAAAATTATTGATCTGTATCGAAGAAATCGAAAGAATTGGTGCAAATTTGTTCAAAAACAGTTTTATGTTGTTTTCTCGAAATAGTGTAAAATGGACTTATGCAGTTTCTCAAACAAATGATTCAATTGTTTTAGGGCTGATTCCCACGTAGTGTTTTTTCACCAATGTAATATTAAAGTTCAATAAAACTAGTTGTATGTCATACATTGATTTTCCATCCCTTTGTGTAATAATTGTACAAGTACATTTGTGAAAATGAAACCAACAATTCACATAAATATAAATGAAAAAAGCCGCATAATATGGAAATAAGGAGGTGTATGAAAACGAACGCTATGTTCAAATCACCCATATGCCCAAACTACACCATCATTCCACCTAAACCAACCAAACCACCCAAACCAAAAAGCAGTTAGCCTTAAGGTGACTTGCGGTGGCACTCCAATCTCTTTGTGGTTGTACCATAAAAATCATCAACTTAAGATTAGTAGTCGTGAGAACTTGACTACCAACACCTACCAACCTACAAGGCAGACAAAAATAACCACTTGTTTTGTCAACATCCGACTACCGTAAATATTGCATTAATGTGAACGATTTCAGTCTGAGTTGTACGCAGGATTACTCAATACGGTTTAACTACGGTAACATAAACGGTAACATAAACTAACGAAATGTGTCCGAAAATCAACAGATTAGCTTTGATTTACGTTTATATTTATGTTTCATTTTTTTATGATGCTAGCTGTTTATGTTCACATATCGTGACATTGTTGCCAGCTATTCAAACACACCAATAGCATAATTGAAATTTACTGCGTTTTCTTTTTAATTTTTCAAGACGATCCAAAGTAGAATAATGCCTTAAGGCCTCTTACGGTGTCATTCAGAATGGCTACCCTGCGGCTCACCAACACAATCTTACAATTACCCACCTCCTCAGTGCGAATAGCACCGATCACATTAGTTTTATTATAAAAAACCAACATTTCACAAGAAAAAGTATCAGAACTAAGTTTGAACCTAAACCTACTTATTGTGAAAATAATCGAATCATTTAGTGCACATTTGGCGTCGATTCAATGAAAATAAAACTAAGTGAAAAAAATTCCACATTTGAAGCTTTGGAAAACTTTGCTTGAGAGGTTAGCATCATCAATAAAGCACGAAAGAAGCAACACAAACATTCATGCTGTCAGTTATATACACGGTACGAAATTCATTCACCGCATGCGGAAATGCTACACCCTTAATTTGTTTTACTCAATATTGTGCGGTTACTTGCTAAGTTTTTTTAAAACTTTATTAAAGTGTTATTTTAATCTCCAGATTATGTTCAACACCGTACTTGCTAAATGGACACGGTCGGTTAAAGTAGCTGTTCCTTAAATAGTTCGTTAAAGTAGTCGCTAGTAGTCAACCAGCAATCTGCGGTGTATTGTTCGAAATGAATGTTTATCAGCAATGGGCTTTTTGCTGTACTATAAATCTCGCATAATTTATCAAAAGGACCTAAGTAACATTTTTTTCATGAATTAATTTGAGTACTGCAATCAACAGAACAACATGAAAGCTATTGATTGCAGTATTCAAATTAATTTTTGAAAAAAATGTTACTTAGGTCCTTTTGAAAAGTTATGCGAGAAATGTAATAAAATGCGTAAAGCCAAAATAGAACTTTTTGGGAACTTGCAAGTGTTCTGATTGTTTAAGTTGACTTTTTGTAAATTTATTGGTCAATATTTAAGAGGTGCTGTAAAAAGAAAAGTGCATACTTAGTTTTTCCAAATTTGATTCAGACTATCTTTTGAAAAGGGTCAAACTTGTTTTTACTGATTTTTTTAAATGGATATAATCGAAAAACGACATATCCTACAACAAAGTTTTGTATCGAAAAATCAGTCAAACTTTCTAATAAAACTTTTGAAAAACTCAAAATTGAACCCTACACTAAAAATCGATTTAAAAATTAAAGTCGATTTGCAAAAAACGCCCTTTTCGATTTGGACGAAATTTTGTCTCAAGATAGGTGATTATGTTCCTACCACCCGGATAAAAATGTACTATTGGTTCAATAGTGTAAACAATTGGATTACCATACAATATACGGTATACAATAGGATACGTTGTTTCTTGATGGTTGCACAGATTGTATCAACACTGAGGATACAATACATCAACATATCTCTCTAATGTAACAATACTTACAATTGTTTTTGAAACGTTTTCGTACATAAGATTCATACATTGATGACTTTTGAAACGTTTCTTTACATTGCATATAAACTATATAACAATATTTGCCTCATAGCGCCAAATATGCATTATTTCCCTTTAAATTGCATTGTTGAACAGTAAAGCTGTCACTAATGAGAAATCAAAAATCGTATTGTTTTACTATACAAATACAATACCATCAATTGTATTTTGAACAGTTTTGTACGGATATTTCAACAATATATTAACCATACACTCTATTGTGTGACGAAAAAACTGTATGGAAAAATCTCAGATTATGTATAGTTACGATGCTTAACAACCCGTACATTCTATTGCGAAAACTTCATTTACATTTGAGTGTATGGTTCATAACAATGCATTCTGATGTATTTCTATGGTTTCATTTACAATACAATCTAATGCCAATTTATTGTTATTAATAGTAGTGTTACAATCAATTGTATTGTTATTCTACTGTATTTTTTATTCGGGCGACCGTCCATACATCGCAAGCTGGGCACTTTGAAGGGAAAAATTACTAACAAAAACTTTTTCTTGACGGAATTGATTTTTTCAGTGTCTTTAAGGGGTGGATTTAACATATGTATACATATATCTCGCTTAACTTTTCAAAAGGACCTAAGCAACATGTTTTTCATTAATTAATTTGAATAGCGCCATCAACAGAACAACATGAAAGCTATTGATTGTAGTATTCAAATTAATTCATGAAAAAATGTTACTTAGGTCCTTTTGAAAAGTTAAGCGAGATATATACTCATATTAAGTATTCCTGTACAGTCAGGCAGAGTACAATGTTTTTGTAGTAACTGGGCGCGACTAAAGAAGCTAATAATGGAATATAATATTTTTTTGAAGATATAAACCCCTTTTTAATATTACTCTTAATTTAAAAAACAAACTATATTTAGTGACTAAATTAGACAATGTATCATAAAAATAGATTTGCTTGAGGTTCTATAACGATGGGTTTCATTGGTTTAGTTTCAGATGAAACTACACTGAAAATAATTCCGACAAGAAAAAGTTTTTGTTAGAAAAACTTTTTTTCCTTAAGAGAGCCCAGCTTGCGATGCATGGACGGTTGGCAGGGAACATAATCACCTATCTTGAGACACAATTTCATTTAAATAAAAAAGGGCGTTTTTTCGCAAATCGACTTTAAAAATTTTAAACTGATTTTTTTCAGTGTAGGGCTCAATTTGGATTGTTTCCAATATTTTTATAAAAAAGTTTGACTGATTTTGCGATGGTCACCCATTCAACACTTTTTTGTGGGATGCGTGGTTTTTCTATTATATCCATTTGAAAATATTAGCAAAAAAATTTCAGCTCTTTTCAAAGGATAGTCTAGATTAAATTTGGAAAAACATTTTGTTTTCATTTCGGATCATCTGGTGATTTTCATTACTCATTTTTCATTTTTACTTCTTACTTTTCACTCCTTACTTCGCACTTCTCACGTCTCACTTTTCACTTCTCACTGCTCACATCGGCCCATAGGGAAAGAAATGGCAGAAATGACGCTTAACTTTTAAAAGAACATATGTCATCTTTTTTCATGAATTAATTTGTACTACAATCAAAAGCTATCATATTGGTCTGTCGATCGCAATATTAAAATTCATTCATGAAAATATGTTTCTTAGGTCATTTTGAAAAATAAACGAGAATTTTCTGTGTATACATGAAATCTTAAAATAGGTACTTTTTAACTCATTAATGCACTGAAAATATTATACACGCTCACACAATATTCTTTTTAATGTGAATCGAACGTGTTTTATCATTCGCCATTTTCACTACCCATCCACGTTAAAGTCGCAAGGAATAAATGTGAATTAGCGCCACTTGGAAAAACTGTTGATTATGACGTGTTTTGAACTTGGTTTGACGTAGCAATGATAGAGAAAACAAATAACACTTTGCAACAGAAAATATTTCTCGCTTAACTTTCAAGGACCTAAGTAACATTTTTTTCATGAATTAATTTGAATAGCGCAATCAACAGAACAACATGAAAGCTATTGATTGCGCTATTCAAATTAATTCATGAAAAAATGTTACTTAGGTCCTTTTGAAAAGTTAAGCGAGATTTGTTCGATATGTTTGAATCGAAAAAATAGCAGACGCCTAGAAAAACTGTAAATTTTCATTGTTTTGCACATGGCTGCAAGCCTCTAGTATTTTGTTTCAAAAAGGTAAGTTTTGATAAATTCAATTTTACAAAAAATGTAAATGAATTTATGCACAACTTTTTCAGATTTACTTGAACTTCGGATTGCAGAATTATATTTGGCATGAAAACTTGCATGTAGAGAATTTGGCTGAGATCCAAAAAAGAATAATACGAAAAATGCCATCTTATTTCCATATGCATGATTGGTGAAGTGTTTTTTTTTTATTATAATAAATGTATTATTCTACGAACGTTGTTACTGCGTTTCATTAATAGATAATGTTCGATCGAATTATTACCTTAATTTTGGAATTAATAAAGAAAAACATTGAGCCCCATTTTCCACTGAAACATTCCACCACATTTTAACGTGTTTCTCATTTCCATTCTTACTTTATTTCTATTATATCGGACGTTCCATTTTTTGACATTTGGAACTGGATTCACACGTTATGTTGATATGTTTCCCAAGTAGTGAGAATTCATGTGTGAAACCAGTATCATGAGCGTGTAGATTATTTTCAGTGTGGGTTTCTATGTTTCTTTGTGAAGTTTATATGCTTATATGCTATATGCTATATGCTTATAAGGGTGAAATCAGCAGTGATTCAGTTTGGTTGCAAATTTTCGAATACTATTCTAGTTTGAATATGAGCCAAAATAGAACAAACTCACAGGCTTCCACAGCAGTGTTCTATTCATGTTTGATTTTTTTCCATTAAATGAAATGATTATGTTGCTGCTGAGGAAGGTGCGGTAAATGCAAAGTGGATTGATCCGTACATAAAATGACGCATTCATACACCAAAACAATTGAAAAATATTTGAATCTCGTGATTCATTCGTGGTTCAAATCTGCAGAAAATAGAACTGAGCGGTATAACAGTTCTAAGCTTTTGAATCTTGACTGTTATAAAAAATGAATCTTGAGCCACTGCTGGGAAAATGAATGATTCAGATTCATATTCAAACTGACAGCCCCGAACGATTTGAATCACTGCTGATTTTACTCTAAGCTGTGTATTCTATGCTGTCAGTGTGCCGGTTTCGAATAAATTGTGTCTTGGGAGAACATAACCTAGAAAATCGATAGCTTATTTGTTACGAAATAATGATGTCTCATAACTCTTTGAATATTTACTATTTTTTGAGACGTGCCATCATTATGAAATTCAATAGCGAACAAGAAGAAAACATTCCCCATCGAATGCAACTTGTTGTAGCAAAATCGATTCAGGTTTAGTACTAGAAAAATTGTCTAATGTTACACATACGCACACACACACACACACACACACACACACACACACACACACACACACACACACACACACACACACACACACACACACACACACACACACACACACACACACACACACACACACACACACACACACACACACACACACACACACACGGATAGACAGACATTTGCTCAGTTTGTCGAGCTGAACCGAATGGTATATAATACTATGGGTCTACAAGCGCTCTATAAAAAGTACGTTTTGGGAGTGAAATGAAAGCCTTTCTGGTACAACTTTGTTGTACGAGAAAGGCAAAAATAATGAATCTTACATGGAACGTAATCCAATTATATAAGCAGTGTAGCATCTTTTTGGCAGAGAATGCAGCCCTCATCATCGCCGCCACAGTGCAAGGATTGAGAGCTGTACCACCTAAATTTGTCGCCAACATGGGCTTTCCAGGCCCATCATCCCGGGTGTAAGCTCTTACTAGGGTTCCTTGTAGCGACCCCTGTTTTATAGTACCGGTACTACGGTACTAAGTCCAGTACCGGAAGTGCCGGGAAAATACCGGTACTGGAGTATATTTTTTGTTGTTCGGTAAATCTTCTTTCTTCGTTACACGTATAGAATCGATAACAAAATATAAGTTTCTTCCTGACATAGATATTATAGACACAGGTTCCATAGACGAGCTGAGGCGAAGGCGAGTGTAGCCAAACGAACTGTCAGTTAGTGTAGCCAAACGAGCATGACGTCACGATTGCAATCCAAGCAACGGAGCGTGTGACGTCAAATTCACGTGGTACACTGTGAAAAAGTGGAAAACACACTTAATCGAAATGACCCAACCGTTCCTGCGCTCGTCTATGGAACCTATAGTGTCTATAATAGATATGGGTCGTCTTCTTCTTCTTATTGGCATCACATTCCCCACTGGGACATTGCCGCCTTGCTGCTTAGTGTTCATTCAACACTTCCACAGTTATTAACCGCGAGGTTTTGACCCGGCCGATGTTGTCCTGCATAGTAGGCGAAAATTAGAGTTCTGAACTGCCTGCCCATGCGAAGTTGCCATACGATTCTTAATTTTAGTTTTTCACGATTTACCCAACGGACTCGTATTTTTCGCATAAGAAAATATCATATAAACCCGTCGGAAACGATAACTAACATATTTGCTGAAGGAATGAAGTAAATCCATCCAGCCGTTTTCGAGTTCTAGACAAACATTTGAAAAGGGCGTAACAGCCAAAATTTATTCTTTCCGGTTTTTCGTCTACATCTACATGCTATGTATGCAGGTGAGGAATCGGAAGGAATAAATTATGGCTGATACGTCCTATTCAAATGTTGGTCTAGAGTTATGCGGATACGAAGACAGCCCTATTTTTACTTTTATTGTATAGACGGGTGGCCACCAAATAGCGAGAATGAAAAGAATAGCTCGGGAAGAAAACTACAAAGAAGTACAGTTCAATCTGATATACCTTATATACAGAGTTGGCCTTAGTCTTTAAACTTAGATTAAGGAATAATAGCACATGGTCCGTGGTCCACCGTGTTGCGTAGTTTAATCTTGCAGGTATTACATGACCGTTGGACGGCGGCTATTTCAGGATGATGCTTCTTATCCTATTAATGAGTTGCTCTGTGTCTTTGGCCTTTCAATCTCCTTGGAATACAATGGAGATCGATCTACTTAAAACCCTTTAACAGTTTAAGAAACATTTTCACGTTCAAAATTGTCCACCGTGTACTTTTCCCACGATCTTTGTACACTTGAAAAAAATGTACAATGATGCGCGCATCCTTCCTATTTTGATATCATGTTTGAAACAACTGAGCATGTAGGAGTAAAAGTGTGTGGGCGACAATTTTCTGAATATTCTAAGGATTCATTTACATAAGGAAATATTTCTCTGAAAGCAATAATATTCTCATAGAAAATTATTGAAGTATTGAAATTCCCGTTTTTTGGTGACCACTCGTTAAATAGAAGATAATTGGTCACTAGGATTTTTTGGAATATTTTTCCAAAAAACTCTCAATTCCTGTGTGATTCTGTACAGACTGTAATTGCGATTTTCTAGCAAGCAATTCCAGAGTCAAAACCGAGAAGATCGAAGAGTGCGGTGCTCGCGAAAGGCTGTGTTTTTTTCTTCGTTATACACACCCGTTTCAAATCACTCAGAGACTGAGCGAAATTGTATTGCCGTCTCTTTTATTCTCACGGAAATCTCACTCATTTTTCGTAAAAAGTGGAACTACTCAAATTTTGCATTAAATTCTTCAAGATCTGAATGAGTATCATAGTTCTTCATCGTAAGCTGTGCCGTCCAACTACAATTCACTGTTTTTGGATGTTTCTGCATACATTTTTGCATATAAACTTCCAACGAGTTTAGTACCGCCCAAACGTTGACCGATTTGGCTGAAATTTTGTCCAGAGCATCAGGGCATCAAATAAACCGAATAAGAGGGCGGACCATTAAAAAATTGAAAAAGTTTTTCTCATACTAATTTGAGCCACCCTAGTGTATGGTGTCGTGTAGTATGCTGAAGTGGAGGCGATAGAGGTACTTCTCTATACAACATGTACACGTATATCGCGTCCAATTTAGCATCTTGTACTGCACCACGTACGATTTTATGTTGACTGGTAAGCGACTGTGTGCCGCTCAAAGCGCATAAGCCCATAACGAGTGCCAACTAGCACATCAGGATTGATACCAGTGAGACCTGATTACGGTATACTGGTCACGGCAAGCGACAGACACACGCGAGCGCGAAAGTAATGGAAAATAAACGTGAATTAACAAAATATGTCTGGTTTAACATTCTCACTTAACGTCAAATAGAGATAACATAATTAGCTTTCCGATTACTATCAATGTGGTTGAACAGCCGTGATTATTACTTTATTTTCAATTTAATTCCCGTTTATTTTTAACTTTCCTTACGTTGAAGAAATGATGCCGCGGGCGCCAAATCCGAAATTTAAATGAACAATCCCTCACTTTGAGCGATTGATAGTTTATTCTCGCGAAGGATGAACAATTTAACATACTAAGGAAATGCTAATACTGTAGTGTAGAAGTTGCATAGGTCACATCACTTTCCATGGTGAATCCCGATCTTTGTTACTGATTACCCCACCCAACTAACATAACTACCTTCCCGTGGTAATTGTGGAGATGCAGAGGTATTCTCGGTCTCTTGTAGCAACAATAACCACACTCTAACATTCCTTCCCTTTCCCAACTGACTGTAAGGACTTGGCCGGCGCCATTATTGATCAACATTTGCGAGCTGCTGAAACGTGCACTTCGAGAATAGTTTGAAAATCCCAACCACTATTCACTTGGATCGTAGTGCAATTTGCACCAGTTCTGATCAATCACGGAGTAGCAACCGTTGATATGTACAGTCAGTCTAAGATAAGCTAAGCTAAAGCTAAGCAATTCCAGTGTTTCGCTACTGATTTAGGATGTTCTCAAGAATTCCTGGGGAATTAACTTCTGTCATGGTTGGCAAATGCTAGGTAATGCGTACCATTGGTATTTCGCGTACCTGAAGGAATAAAATAGACCTGATCTCGTGGTCCTTAGCCTCTTACCCAGCAACTCCTAACCCTACCTACTCGTGGTGCTAGCCGGGATACGAGCAACCTTAGTGAAGATCAGGTAACTAACAGGTAACACACGAGCTGGGTAACAGCTTTCATAGTGATGGGCGGTATGCAAAGGCGCGTGATCAGGCACTGTAGCAAGGTACCCGACAGAACATGGAACGTTATAGACGGAAACGGAGACAGCAGGCCCGCCTTTTCAGGAGAAGAAACGCCGCCTGGAAGAAACGGAGTGCGAGTAGATGAAACAGCTGTGCCGTTCTCAAGAATCACGCAAGTTCTATCAGAAGCTCAACGCATCCGTAAAGGCTTCATGCCTCGAGCTGAAATGTGCCGGGTTAAGGATGGGAGCATCTTGACGTACGAAAGGTAGAAGCAGCCTCGTAGTGAACATTTGAATAGCGCTGAGAGTACAGGCAGAGGAAGAGATGACTACGTCAGTTCAGCGGACGATCAGCCCCCACCTTGAGGGAAATTAAGGATGCTAACCAGCAGCTAAAGACCAATAAAGCAGCTGGTAAGGATGGTATCGGAGCTGAGCTCAACAAGATGGGTCCGGAAAAGCTAGCCACTTGCCTGCACAAACTGATAGTCAGAATCTGGGAAACTGAACAGCTACCGGATGAGTGGAAGGAAGGGGTTATATGCTCCATCTACAAGAAAGGCGACAAGCTGGAGTGTGAGAGCTTTCGAGCGATCACCATTCTTAATGATGCCTACAAAGTGATATCCCAGATCATCTTCCGACGTCTGTCACCATTAGTGAATGAGTTCGTGGGAAGATATCACCAGGCTTCATTAACGGCCGCTCGACAACGGATCAGATCTTTACTGCACGGCAAATCCTTCAAAAATGCCGCGAATACCAGGTCCCAACGCACCATCTGTTCATTGATTTCAAGGCGGCATACGACAGTATAGACCGCGTAGAGCTATGGAAAATTATGGACGAGAACAGCTTCTCTGGGAAGCTTACCAGACTGATCAAAGCAACGGTGGATGGTGTGCAAAACTGTGGGAAGATTTCAGGCGATTATTCCAGTTCGTACGAATCGCACCGGGGACTAAGACAAGGTGATGGACTTCGTGCCTGTTGTTCAACATTTCGCTAAAAGGTGTCATGCATGCGGAGAGCCGGGTGTAACAGCCGGGGTACATTCGTCTGAAACGCGAAACAACAAAAGTTGGACTGGTGGTGGATGCTTCGAAGACAAAGAACATGCTTGTGGGCGGAACCGAGTACGACAGGGCCCGCCTGGGAAGCAGTGTTACGATAGACGGGAATACCTTCGAGGTGGTCGAGGAATTCGTCTACCTTGGATCCGTGCTAACGGCTGATGACAATTTTAGTCGTGAAATATGAAGGCGCACGAGGGGTAACCAACTCTAAACTTTCGATAGTACCCAGAAATACTAACAAATACTAGCAAAAAACTACGTCGCATATATGTTAAATTGATCGAAGAAGCCTGGTTGGGAAAGCATGAAACACATCGCCACCCAATCAATACAGTCCACCCCGTTTTATGCAACACATGATCTCCGTCTCCTTTAAAATTTTAAAAAATCACTGAGCAACTGTTTCTACTACTAATATTTTCTGGACTATCTTTGAGCCTCCCGGTTTGGTTTCATGGCATTAGAAATATAAAATGCGGTTTGAATTTTTTTAGAATTTGTTTGAGGTAGAAATCAGATTTTTTCTAAATCCCCGCACTGTGTTTCAACAACTAACTAACAAACGCCATAACAACCGAACTAACAACCGTATCTTTGTTTGAGGAAAATCATGGATACTAGAAATACCAAGAAATACTATTGCGGGACAATGAGTAATACTATCGCAAAGTTTAGAGTTGGTTGCCCCTTGAAGGCGCATCATCTGTGGAAGTCGGGCCTACTACGGGCTCCAGAAAAGCTGCGGTCAAAAAAGATTCACCCCCGCACCAAATGTGTCATGTACAAGACGCTAATAAGACCGGTAGTCCTCTACGGACATTAAACATGGACAATGCTCGAGGAGGACTTGCAAACACTCGGAGTATTCGAGAGACGGGTGCTTAGGACCATCTTTGGCGGTGTGCAAGAAGACGCTGTGTGGCGGCGAAGAATGAACGCCCAGCTCTACGGCAAACCCAGTATCCTGATGGTAGCTAAAGCCGGAAGGGTACGTTGGGCAGGGCATGTTGCAAGAATGCCGGACAGCAACATTGCAACGATGGTGTTCGCTTCCGATCCGGCATGTACAAGACGGCGAGCGAGGTGGGCAGGTGCGAAACGACTTGGCGAGCGTGGGGCCAAGAGATGCGGCCTCGAACCGTGATCGTCGGCAGCAATAGCAAGAATAGGTAGTATCGTTCAATTTTGTTTCTTTCTCTGCTGCTGTCTGTTGTATGGGCAATCCTACAGTGGGTCCGCAGTCTCATTGAACTCTTCATTTTTGTAAGCTTTTTTTTGCTTTGATTATACATTTCGCAAGTTTTTTTTTTCGTACGATTATAAGTATCAGAGCTATTATTATCCCGTTTTCTGTAAATAATACATCGGAATCAATCCCCCTATAAGCATAAATTATATTTCCTAAACACTTTTTTTTATTATTATTGAAATTGATTTTATTATTATTATTATTATTGACTTTTTGCCTTCTATTTTTTCTTCTTTCTATTTTCTTGGGTTTTTATTTCTCTCAACGTTCTACAAATTAGCATATCTGATTTTCGATTTGTTGTCATTAGCGGTGGATGGCCCACCCAAGTAATGGATGCAATTTATTCAGGCGGGGAGAAAACGCAGTTTGTGATTTCCGATGACGATTCGATAGATTCACCATGGTTTGAACATTTGGTCGAGTCTCTCTTTACCTCACCGGAGACCAGTCAAAACAAACAAACATCTTCTTATTCGCCAAAAGTGAAACAAATCGATCATCCGACCCAATCTACATCACATGCAACTGGAACTCCTATTAGCACATTTCCAGAACTCATGGATACCAGCACTACTTTGATGGTGAATGAAACCAATTCCATTACCCCCCTCATCCGCTGGAAACATTTCCACAGCGTACCCCCGCCTGAAAACATACCCACCCGGATCGAAAGGACCCTTTCTGGTTTTCTTTCGACCCAAAGGCAAACCGCTAAATAAATTGCAAATCGAAAAAGACCTGGCAAAGTCGTTTCGGGGCATTGAAGAAGTGAATGCACCGAGCCGTAACAAATTGCGAGTTACGGTTAGTGATCGGGAACAAGCAAATAAGATCGCTGCTTACGAGCTCTTTTTGAGGGAATATCACGTATATATACCGAGTCGGGAAGTCGAAATTGCTGGAGTGGTCACCGAGCCGTACCTGTCATGCGCTGACATAAGAACTCTTGGCGCTGGTGGGTTCAAGAATAGAGCCGTCCCAGCTGTCCAGGTGATCGATGTCAGGCAAATGAACCACGTGGCATCTGATGGCACGAAAAAACCTTCAGACTCGTTTCGGGTGTCCTTCTCCGGATCAGCTTTGCCAGACTATCTCGTGATCGGGAAGCTTCGATTACCTGTTCGACTCTATGTGCCGAGTGTAATGCACTGCATCAAATGCCAGCAAATCGGACACACTGAGACTTACTGCTGCAACAAACCGCGCTGCAGTAAGTGCGGTGAACAACATTCGGAGGGTCTCAGCAGCACAGAACCGAAATGTACCTGCTGTGGAGAAGCTCCACACGATTTGTCCAAATGCCCTCGGTACATAGAGCGGGGGAAACACCAGCTGCGATCCATTCAACAGCGATCACGGCGAACTTATGCAGAAATGCTAAAAAAAAGTCGCCGCACCTGCTGTTCCATCGACCCGTCCCATTGTTAACAACAATCTCTACTCTTCCCTGCCCCTCGATGACCAAGGCTCTGACTCTGGGGACGGTGAGGAATACGCTGTGATTGAAACAGGTACAAAGAGGAAGCGAATAAGAACTAAGCCTCAAACCCAAAAGGCTACTCTTAAAGTCCCTGTCACTCAACAGGGTATCCGTCCTTCCCCTGCAAAATTAGTAAGTGTTGGAAAACCCCCAAAAGTTTCTTCATTGGGGTTCAAGTTTGTGGCTGGCGAATTTCCATCACTTCCAGGAACATCTAAAACCCCAGCTGTTCCAGTGTATCGCCCAGAAATCTCAAAACAACAAAAAAGTCAGAGAACACCTCAACACAATCAAGTTGAGGTTTCAGACAAAATGACTCTTTCTGGGATTGTGGATTTCATCTTCAACACATTAGAAATCTCACCCGCAGTGAGAAACACTATCAATATGATAATCTCTCTGGTGAAACCCTTATTGAAGCAACTGATTTCAAAATGGCCTGTTCTTGATTCGATCTTATCCCTCGATGTCTAATTTAATCAACGAGGTCGGGGATAAGATCGTAGTCCTGCAGTGGAACTGTAGGAGTATCTTGATAAATTTAGCTGCGTTTGAATATTCAGTTCACACCTCGTGTTGTGACACATTTGCTCTCAGTGAAACATGGCTTTCTTCAGATAAAAACCTTTCTTTCCATGATTTCAACATTATTCGTCTAGATCGAGGTGATGGATATGGAGGGGTGCTTTTGGGGATCAATAAACGCCACTCCTTCTACAGAATAGATCTTCCTTCGATGATAGGCACTGAAGTAGTTGCATGCCATGTCACCATACGAGGCAAAAGCTTAAGCATAGCCTCTGTGTATATACCGCCGAATGCCTCTGTTCGTTACAGAGATCTTACGGCTATCTGCTCAGTAATGCCTGAGCCCCGGTTGATTCTGGGAGATTTCAACTCACACGGTACAGCCTGGGGGGAACTGACCGATGACAACCGTTCATGCTTAATTTATGACATGTGTGACTACTTCAATTTGACATATTTGAATAACGGGGAAGCATTACGCATGGCACCTTCAGGACTCGAAAGTAGAAATGATGTCTCAATCTGTTCCATTTTACTAACATTGGATTGTACGTGTAAAGTGATTCTGGATCCCCATGGTAGTGATCACCTGCCTATCGAAAACTCAATTACCAATGAATCACGTCAAACTCATCGGATTGACAATGCATACGATCTCACAAAACACATTGACTGGAGAAAGTATGCTGAGGGGATCATCGATGGTCAACAATTGTTCGATGTACTACCTCCGTTGGAAGAATACGGTTTTCTCGCCAGTTTGATTCACAACAGCGCAGTTCAGTCACATCGTAGACCGATACCGGGATTGTAAGCGTGTCGACGTCCACCATCTCCCCTTTGGTAGGATGGCGAGTGTACTAAAGCATATCGTGAAAAATCCGACGTGTTCAAGGATTATCGGAAGCGGGGTTCGCGGGTTAACTATGACCGGTATATCTCTTTTGAACAAAAATTCAAGAGCCTCGTAAATGCCAAGAAACGAAGTTACTGGCGCCATTTCGTTGATGGCCTATCGCGAGACACGTCGATGTCAACTCTGTTGGCCGTCGGAAGAAGAATGCGAAACGCGTCGTCGGTTAACGAAGACAGGGAAAACTCCTCTCGGTGGATCATTGCATTCGCTAAAAAGGTTTTCCCGGATTCCGTTCCAATATAAGGATTCGTGTGTGACGTAGCACCCGGTCGAAGTGAAATGGATAATCCCTTTCTGATGGTCGAGTTCTCGCTTGCCCTCCTTTCTTGTAACAATTCTGCAGCAGGAATTGATGGAATTAAGTTTAACTTGCTTAAAAACCTCCCAGACGTCGCGAAGAGGTTAAACTTATTCAATCAATTCCTAGAAAGTAACATAGTTCCAGATGAATGGAGACAGGTGAGAGTAATCGCCATTAAAAAACCATTTTGTGAACCGGCCAAGGGCCGAAAACCTCGTTAATAAAGACAATAAAAAAAATTAAAAAACCAGAGAAACCTGTGTCGGATCATCTCAATTACCAATGGATCGCGTCAAACTCATCGGATTGACAATGCATACGATATCACAAAACACATTGACTGCGAATTGAACTCGTATCGACCGATCGCGATGTTGTCGTGTATACGTAAGCTGTTGGAGAAGATGATCCTCAATCGGCTCGGTAAATGGGTTGAATCGAACGATTTTCTATCAGATACTCAATTTGGATTCCGCAGAAGCAAGGAAACGAACGACTGTCTTGCACTGCTTACTACAGAAATTCAACTGGCCTATTCTTTAAAAGAACAAATGGGTTCAGTTTTCTTGGACATTAAGGGGGCTTTTGACTCAGTCTGCGTTGATATCCTTTCAGACAAACTCCACGAGGGTGGGCTTTCACCAATATTAAACAACTACTTGTACAACTTGTTGTCTGAGAAACATATGAGCTTTTCTCATGGAAACTCAACAATTTCTCGAATTAGCTACATGGGTCTCCCCCAGGGCTCATGTTTAAGCCCTCTTCTTTATAATTTTTACGTTAGAGACATCGATGCATGTCTCGTGGAAAATTGCATGCTTAGACAGCTTGCGGATGACGCCGTTGTCTCCTTTACAGGAACAGGGGCGGACGATCTGCAAGGACCATTGCAAGATACCTTAGACAATTTGTCTTCTTGGGCTATTCAGCTAGGTATCGAATTCTCTCCGGAGAAAACTGAGCTGATTGTCTTTTCTAGGAAGCATAAGCCGGCAAAATTAAAGCTTCACTTTAGGGGTAAGAAAATCGCTCAAGGCTTTTCACATAAATATTTGGGGGTCTGGTTCGACTCGAAAGGCACCTGGACTCGAAAGGCACAATGCACATTAGACATCTGTATCAGAAATGCCAACAACGAATCAACTTCATGCGTACTATTACCTGAACATGGTGGGGAGCCCACCCGGAAGATCTGATAAAGCTTTATCGGACAACGATTCTGTCGGTCATCGAATACGGTAGTTTTTGTTTTCAATCCGCCGCGCAAACGCACATATTGAAGCTCCAACGTATCCAATATTGCTGTCTACGTATCGCGTTAGGCTCTATGAACTCGACTCATACAATGAGCTTGGAGGTACTTGCGGGAGTACTGCCTTTATCAGATCGTCTCGCGGAATTGTCGTCCAGGTTCCTCATTCGGTTTGAGGTTTTAAATCCATTGGTAATTAAAAATTTTGAGAAGCTAATCGAACGAAATTTCCAAACAAAATTTAGGACACTGTACTACTGGTACATGAGCCTGGATGTTGGCCCTTCTTCGAATGTTCCCAATCGTGGTTGCTTCTTAAACTCCTCCAGTTCAACTGTAGTTTTTGATCTGACCATGAGACAAGAGATCCGTGGAATACCAGATTCGTACCGATCGGAGTGCATACCATCAATTTTTGCAAGCAAGTACAGCCATGTCAGTTGCGACAAAAGCTTTTTCACAGACGGGTCAAAAACAAATGAATCCACTGGATTTGGTGTCTTCAATGAATTTCATAGCGCCGCTCATAAACTTCAGAATCCTTGCTCCGTATATGTTGCAGAGTTAGCGGCTATACACTACGCATTAGAGCGAATTGCCTCTCTTCCCTCTGATCAATACTTCATTTTTACGGATAGCCTCAGCTCCCTTGAGGCTATTCGTTCAATGAGGCCGGTACAGCACTCACCTTATTTCTCGGGTACTTTTTCAAAACGGCGTATGTCGCAAATTGTAAACAAACCCGTTTTTAACAGCATATGGCATTAAATTCATCTAAAAATGTGTATATCTTCAAAGCTACATGAAAATGTGTTTTTAAAAATGTAAATCAATTTTTTTCAAAACGGTGTAACATCATTGTTGAAAATATTGCACATACACCGCTTAGCAGAAAATGTACTTTAAAAAGTTTTTTCGAACAACTAAATAGTTTAAAACATGCGTCTGATTGTACTTTTTCTTCACTGATTTCAAAATTAAGCATGTTGCTTGAATATTCTGATTTTCGTTAAGAGAAACATTTTACGTTGTTTTTCTGCAGCAAATGTTGTTACGTCGTGTCGTAAGTGTTGCAATTTTTTTGTCGCATGTGCGTGAAACGTTTCAACTTGACGCAACATTTCGACGTATCAACAATGCAGCGTACGGAGCACCGTAACATTTCGACGAAAGTAGCATGACCTCGGTCATGCTGACGTATCAAAACGACGTTTGTGATTTATCTGTTGCAGAACGTTGTAACATATATTTTTATCAAAATAACTGAAATGTTAACACGCAGTGCAGATTTCAGAATCAGTGACGATGAACCTTTTCATAATGTATCGTTGAGGTGTATTCAATGGCAATAAAAATGTTTAGTTTCTAAATAGGAATAAAAATAAAATCTGAAAACTTCGAAGCTCATTTTCTCAGCTCGATCAAAATGTTACATACGCCAATTTGAAAAGTTCCGAGATTTCCTGAGTGAAATACGCACCATATTGAGTGCTCTATCGAATCGCTTTTACACTATCACCTTAGTATGGGTCCGGGTAATGAGAGAGCGGCCTCTCTTGCCAAGGTGGGCGCTATGGAAGGCGATATTTAGGGTAAGGGAGGTATTTTGGACCACTTTAGGAGATGGCCGAACAATTTTTCGAATAAAAGTTAGCCTAAGCAACTAAAAAGTAGTGAATGCTAGGTAGGATTTGTAAATAAAAATGTTGTAAATCCCACCGAAAGAGCCAAACTATCATAAATTTTGAAGATATGTTAGATTTAATTTTGGACCACCTGTTTTTATTTTGGACCACCTAATGAACATATTTTGGACCACTCGAATAATTTTGTATTGCAAGCAAAATTATGGTACTATTAGATTAAATGAGTGATCTCCAACATTTTCGGCGTTTTCATCCTTAAAGTCCTTGTTAAACAATACATTTTTATAAGCACTCAAAAGCTTAGAACAATATCTACTATCTAAGGGTATTGAAATTAATATCAATGTCAGTACCACTCGGTACAGCATCATCAAAGCAAAACAAATGTATGGCCCATGGCCGTGATCCATGCACGTGGTCACTCCTATTCTGCCATATTTGTTATGTAGTTTTCAGAGCTGTTTCATTTGAGACATTGATATTAGTGGGTTGCCCGGTTCTTCCTTACTCGCCGGAGACGAGCAAGTCTAGGGCTAAAAGTCTCCTTAGTAAAGATACTAAAAAAATCCTTCTTACGCTTTGCACATTCTTTAACCAAACGAAACACAATCGTAGAACGCGGAACTCTGTTGCATTGGCAAGCAGCACGGACGGAGAGCTCTAGCAAAGATTGGTTCTTGTCATGTAGTTTTCTTAACTATTTTCGTATGGAAATAATGAAAACAGTTACATGTTGGTTTAATAGACATTTTACTAGGGCTTACATCAATGAACGGTAATTCATAAAT
Source organism: Armigeres subalbatus (assembly GCF_024139115.2). Lineage (NCBI taxonomy): Eukaryota > Metazoa > Arthropoda > Insecta > Diptera > Culicidae > Armigeres > Armigeres subalbatus. The sequence goes on along the minus strand of NC_085140.1, from coordinate 106,927,755 downwards.
GCAGTATGAACAGTAATTTATGAATGGTTTCATACTAGAGAAACAAATGGTTGGTAAAAACAAAAGTTTAAGAGATCTAGAACTTAAAAAGAAGATATGTCGAAAATATGTTCGGTTCGATGAAAAGTGAACATATTTTGAACATACCTCAGAATACTGTTTTTAAACTTACAATGTTTTGCCCGAGATGTGAAACTGCTTCAATTAGGTTGTAATAAGTCAACAACATCATTCACATGTCTTAAATCTATGTACAAATAAACTTACACCTTTTGAAAGTTGATTTCAATTTTAGAATGTCTTTTTGGTTTTGGTCTAATCCAGCCGGAATGGGTAAATTCGTGAAAATATTCTTGAAAATTGCTATATTTTTTAAGGAACAAATGTAGGAGATACTTTATGGATAGTTTTTTCTTGCAATAAAATTTAAATGTTGCATTTTTATTTAGTTTTGTATACACAGATAGAAAAAGTTTTGAAAATTTACACGGAAGTAATGCACGTAAAGGGAATGTCAAAAAGAGCCTAAATTTAAACGATATTATCGCCTCAATGAATGCAATTTCCATTGCATTATGTCACTTTTTTATGATGTATGCAATAGAAACTGACATAATGCTATATAAATTGCATACATTTAGGGTGTACTTGTTGGAAAACATCCAACATACGAAATATACGACCAAAATAGTGTAATTTTCCATGTCTTTATTTTTTACGCGCTTCTTAGTTTTCATTATTTTTTTCTGTGTAATATAAATGAAAAAATCAGCTAGGTGGTCCAAAATATGAGCCCGGTCCAAAATACAGCCGTTACCCTATGAGCGCAAAATCGCCTTCAGTGAATTTTTCTCGATTGCTCGTCAACACGCCATGGCCAGTTGGGAACGAAAATGAGATGAAGGAGATTTGGGTAGATGGTTACATTCCATTCTTCCACAGGTATCGAAGCAGCCTTGGTTCAAGGGATTGGGCATTAGCAGAGACTTTATTAAAGTAATGTGTCGGCTAATGTCCAATCACTACTCATTAAACGCGCATTCCTTCAGAATAGGGCTCGCAGACAGCAATCGATGCGGTTGCGGTGCAGGCTATCAAGACATCAATCACGTTGTCTGGGACTGTCCCGAATACGGTGTTGCCAGGTCCAATTTATGTGAATCCCTCCGGGCCCGAGGAAAATCAGAGAAGGAAAACATTCAAGATGTGCCGGGTATGCTTGACCTAGACTACATGATCCTTATATACAAATTCTTGAAAAGGATCAATATTTTCGTTTAACCCTCTGTCTGTTGTAAGGTCATATCATCATCGTCTACGTGCCCCACCCCTCTACGCTTGGAAAACAGTTTTTCATTACAATTATGTCCTGAATAATCTACGTCAAACAACAATAAGACCGCTACAGTGCTGCACAGGACAATGGAATACCCTTGGCTCTATCCCACTCCTTTTTGACGTAAACTACGTCTAAGGGGAAGACTCGGATACAGGGTGACAAATGAAAATTTCCAAATTCGAGACCGTCACGAAATCATGTAAGATTTTGAACTTTAATAGCGCCTTTATCTTCCGACGGATTTTTGAGATTTTTATATCAATCGATTCGGAAATTCTCTACCAATTTGTCAATTATATTGAAACTTCGGGTTATGAATGTTAAAATAGGGTATCGGATCATTTTGGCAGCAACCGCTTTTCTTGTCCGCAAGAGTCTCGTTTCCGCCGTCGCCGTTCAGTGCGGTTGGCTTTTGGACTCTCCTTTTGTGCAGTGTTTCGCACAAAAAGTAGAACAATGGAGCCGGACCAGCGACCGCGGTCGAAACAAATGTAACAAAATGCGTAATGTAGTGCATGGTGTACACGGATAAAAATATAAAAGCTAAAAGATTAAAATTTAAGCTAAAACGATATTCGGTCTATCCACTCATTGCTAGGATTATTTTCGATTTAATCTTTTGAAAGATAAATTTGATTTAATCATTGCAAGGCTTTCTTTGCTATGATTTTAAGCAATGGAGCCGGTGTTCATATTGTTTATATCTAAATTAACAAAAAAACTTTTGAAAATTGCAACTAAGAATCAACGTCACGACATTGAAAATTAATTTGAAAAAAGACGGGATTTGTATGGGGATAAAAAATTGATTATAAAACATAAAAGCCCAAGGGCAAAAAATGAGTTCCTCAGAGTGGAATTATGATCAAGAGCGGGGTAATTAAGGTTCATTTTTAGCAGCATTTCCGCGGAATATTTGTAACTTGGGTAGTTGCATATGAAAAACACAGGAAAACCTATTGTTTTTGTGGGATTACCAAGGGTAACGACACAAGTTTTTCTGGGCTGAAAAGTATCGATAAACGATAGTAAATCCCACAAGAAATACAACAATACTCGTAGAGGATATGCCGTTTATCTTTTTTCAGGGATATGTTTTCGCCATAGAAAAATTTATATCGTTCCCCTTGGAGCATTCATCGGTTCGGCGCAAGTCGGGAACAAAATCAATAAAAAAAGAGTTTCTTTTTGTATTGCACGGTTCAGTTTTGCGTAATCTTTTCGCTGGCTGCGCAAAGCCGGACTAGTCGAGCAAGAACTGGAAGCTGGAAGCTGGAAACTGGAAGCTGGAACAACCTGAAAAAATATGAAATATGGCTGCGATTCTACCTACCTTGCTGAGCGATAAAAGTAAAATGTATGTTTTTCTCAAGTCTCAAGAGTAGTAGAGCCAGCTTGTTAAGCATTTTATTTTGCAACTTTATTTTTCGGAAAATCGTTGCAATGCTTAAAAAGCATGTTAAGCTACATTTATTTATAATCCTTGTGACAATTATAATTTTAAAATGCTTTAGAAGGAATAAACAGTAAGCTAACAAGCTTTTTCCATTTTATCCGTGTATAAAAGGGGTCCAGATAGGGGCATGTTTGTGCAGGCATGAGACGATCAATTCTCGCGTGATTTTTGAAAACGTCGTAAGTCCAAATGAGAGACTCTCTTTCATTACGCTCTCTTTTCCTAATATCTAGGCTATTTTAAAATTTGTTGCAATATTTTCACCTCAGCACACTAGAGAAAGCAATTTTTTTCAGATCGGTGCTGGAAAATCCAATGTAAATGTTAGTATTGCTTTGTAATAATCGAGAGAGAAAGTAAACAAAGAGAGCCTCTCTTTTGGACTTACGACGTTTTCAAAAATCACGCGAGAATTGTTATCAATGCCAATGCCCTTGCTAGTAATGCAATCAATTTATATTAAAAAACGACTTTGGAAAATGCATTTTTTTGCAAACTGAAAACTAATAAGGCCGTTACACATATTTATTAAAAATTATGGTCTCCGCAAAGTCAAGGGGAGGTAATCTTCTTCTTCTTCTTCTTCTATTGAATCGAGCGGCATGAAAATTTGAATGCAGAGGTTTTTGGGGCCGGGGAAGGTTCTTAAGATGGTTAGAGACCCCTCTCCTCTTTGAAACCTGGCTCATATACAAATAAAACACCAATTCCATCATAACTCGAGATCAAGCAAATGGAAACAAATCTGGCGTGTGGAGGTTTTGGAAGAGAATACATGTTTCTGTGGTGATTTGCAACGCCTCCTCCTTCTGGAAAGGGGGGCTCCCATACAAATGAACCAAACATTTCTGCATAACTCGAGAATTAGTCAGAGAATAAATCAATTTTAGGCGAAGCAAAGTTCGACGGGTCTGCTAGTAAAAAATAAATATTAAAATAAAAAAAAATTAAAAAAAACTCCTCGGATTTGTTAAAGAATGTTTTGAAAGTTCTCAATATTTACCGGAATTTCTTTTTGTTGCCCTCAAGTTGTTATTTTTGAGCAAAATAACAATGTGGGTGAGACATATTTAAAAAAAATATTTATATCGGCCTAATAATATTTTATCCAATAAAATGCGTGCCTGAATCAGAAGGATTTAACTTTGATTCAGGAAGTGTGAATGTACTTAAGATATTTTTATAATACGTGGGTGCAATAATGCGGTACTTATTGTACACCACAAAAGCTTCGGAACGCATACGTTCTTGAAACAGGCTATATGAGATACAATAGAGCTATCACCTTCTTGCTCCCTGATTCAAAAGTCTTGCAATGATATTAATAAAATGTTTGCACGAATACTTTATCCATAATGACACACAGAAAAAAATAATGAAAAGTAATCGACGCGTAAATAATAAAGACGTGGAAAATTACACTATTCTGGGCGTACATGGATCTTTTCCAACAAGATTGACCTAAATGTATGCAATTCACTTAGCATTATGACACTTATTCGTATAAAAAGTGACATAATGCAATACAAATTGCATACATTCAGGTGATAATATCGTTTAAATTTACGCTCTTTTTGGCATTCCCTTTATGTGCATTACTATCGTGTAAATTTCAACAACTTTTTCTATCTGTGCACTCAGTTGGTAGAATCATACTCAAATCTGAATCATCGAGGTTTCATGCACGAGCTAACTCGCCTGCGATTCTGTAGGGGAAGCATCGCGCTTGAGTTTCTCGGACAGAATCGCATCGCTTCGCTCACTCACCGAAAAATGATTTCGTTCTAAAAAGCGTCAAAACGCAATCGAGACGTATGTTTTGTTTATATATAATTATTAGCCATTGTTTTAGACAAAAAATAGTTAATTCAATGCATTCAACAATGAAGAACACGTAAATATCATGCAATGATGCAAATTGCGATTCAAATCATGAGCAAATCTCTCGGACATAATTCTGATGGGATTTGACTCACGCATGGTTTGAATCGCCGATGAGATTTGAGATTTTGAGATTTTACCAACACTGCCAGACAGTAGGAGTTAGAATGTAATAACGCACACACTATCTTTTCCCGTCCGCAACGTTTACTACTCGCGCGCACCACAACCAAATTAATTGGGTTTTGGTACATGATTGACATTTTATGATTTCTAGTGATGCACGAAAACAAGATATGCCTATGATTGGAATGTTTCTGAATAATAAATGTTGCAAACGGAAAACAGAATGCTTCCTAGGGCTTCTTCTATTGAAATATTTCATCAAATGCTTCAAAACCCAAATGTAGGCAATTCGGATCCAAGAAAGGCATCATTACCACTAAGGACTAAATTTGGGTTTTCATAGTAAATTTTTTAAATAATTGACGTATCCAACAATTTTCATATCTTAAGATACGCTACTTTTCTTCGAAACCAGTGACATAAGTAATCAAATGAATTTTCTAAAAATATTCATGCATGATGGCACTACAATCCTCAATAAACAAAACTGCCTTATACGTAGTTTACGTTGGGCGGTTGTGTCTTGTACATAACACTTCTGATTTTTTGTACACCCTAACCTCGACTAAGCCGCGAGTTTTTCGGCTCCCCAAACCTAACACTAAGATCTAAGACACACATTGATTGTCAACAAAAATCAAAAGTATAGCGGCTCCGTTATGCCTGATGGCGATTGAGCCTTTAAATAAAAAACAAGTTAAAAAAAAAACACGTCGAAGACGCAGTATAAGAAGAGACTTACGAGAGGACAACATCAGCCACTCCCCATGAGTTTGTATAGAAGGAAACGAAATCGAGGTGGTTGAAGAATTTCTGTACTAGGGCTCACTGGTGACCTCCGATAACGATACCAGCAGAGCAATTCGGTGACGCTTCATGGCAGGAAATCGTTCGTAGGTACTTTGGACTCCGCACAACGCTCCGGGACCTGGACAATAATGCTCGTGGAGGACCAACGCGCACTTGGAGTTTTCGAGAGAGTATTGTTCCAGACTATCTATGGCGGGATGCAAATGGAAGACGGTACTTGGAGGAGGCGAATGAACCACGAGCCAACAGCTGTTGGTAGAACCATCCATCGTTCACACCGCGAAAATCGGACGACTGCGGTGGACTGGGCCCGTAGCCAGAATGTCGGACAGTAACCCGGTGAAAATGGTTCTCGACAATGATCCGACAGGCCGACAAAAAGGCGAGGTGCGCAGCGGGCAAAGTGAATCGATCAGGTGGTGACTTGCGGACCCTCCGTAGACTGCTTGATTGGCGTCGTGTAGCCATGGACCGAGCCGAATGGAGAAGACTCTCATGTACCACACAGGCCACTTCGGCTTTAGTCTGAATGAATAAATAATAAATGAATGAATAAATAATAATAATAATATATATATATATATATATATATAATAATAAATAATCAAATAAATAATAAAATAATAAAATATTTAATAATTCTGTATTGTGCTCCATTGCGTAATTTCCTCTTTCGATCTTTCCTTAGCTTTCGTTCATCACCGATCATGCCATAAGCAAATAATTCATCATATCAATGGTGACCAAAAATATCTATATGGAAACTGGAAAGGTTGAGTTCTACTGAGAACGAGAGCAGCATAAATATTCCTTTGCTTCGGGTAGGCACTCACTGGTCTTACACTTTCCTGTATCAGTTGAAACATCAAGATTGTTTTTACAAATTCATCCAGTCTAGTCGTTACATCATTCTCAAAATGCATTATTGATTGCTAACCAAAGAAGTCGACTCTTGTCTTGCTTTAGCTAGGGGAAATGACGGCTTTGGCTGGTTTTGTTCTATTATTGGCAGGGGGTTTTCTATAACTAATTATGCTCAAATTTGGCCTGAACATTCTTTGTATATCAAAGAATATTGTGGCCAAATTTCACAAAATTTGGCCAACAAAAACCTTTCTGACAATAATAGAACAAAACCTGCCAAAGGTGTCATTTCCCCTACAGGTAAACGTTTTCTATACACTGGGAAATCGTAGCTCTATGCAGAGTGAGCAATGTCGAACAGCTCATCATAATCATAAGAGCTATTATAGGTTTCCAAATGACATGCAGACCGCAGCCTTGTGTAGGAACTCTGAACAACTAAAGCAGCGTAGGGACTGAGCCTGCTACTGACAAACGCACCTCGGAACAAGCCTTTATCAGAACACGAACAAAATATGACAAGAATTATTTCAATTGCATGCTCCGATTTTTCCGAGAATATCTTGCTATGATTTTTTTAAAATAAGGTTACATTATTGAATATTTCTGTAAAAGCAGAAACTACGGTACCAATCGACATTTGCTAACGAGATAATGCAAAATAACGAGATGAAAAGTTAGTAACAAAAGTATCCTTTTTTGTCATCGTTACAAATTTTTGGACCTTAACCATTATTATTTTTATTTCCGCGTCAAAAGCAGCCTGTTGTGACCAAATTGGTTCCTAAGTTCCAAAAAGTGTGTTCGGTTCTGTTGACATCTACAGAACCGATTTCGAACGCAAAGAAAAATAAACATAAGCAGGTTTAAACCACTATTCTTTATCCTGTCGTGGCAAGTTTTCCTGTCTAGGATTTCAAGTATGCAAAGTCTCATGAAATAATGAGTATATTAAAATGCAGAGATATAAAAATGCAAGAGTATATTAGAATGCTAAAAGTCCATACTTTATTCAAAATTTAATAAAAATGGCCAGGCTAGAACTGGTGTTTTTTGGTATAAAATCTGCATTTGGTTACCAAAACCATGATATGGTGTGAGAGCGTGTTCTGGCGAAGCAGTTTTGCCGAAGCATAGTTTTGATTATTCGACTGACTGGCCACGATCGTATCGCCTTCAGATAAATAGATTCCGTGCAGGCTATTCAGCTCTATTTTCATGCTCTGATTCCTCAATTCAGGAAATTGAATCGCTAATAACGAAACCTGAAAAGGAGGTTTGTTGGCCCGTGGATTAACTGATTTGGCCTTGCGTCGCAGGTTGATGCGGTTTTTCCTCAGAACGGATAACGTCATTCAACGAAACGAACGCTTCAGAACATTCCCCAAAACTTAGCGTCACAAGGAAACCAGCAAAACTGGTTCCATCACAGCAACGCAATTTCAATTGACGCAAATTCGAAATTAGCAATTGCTCCAATAAGAAGGGTAATGGCAGACCCAGAAGAAACTTACCGCCAGGTGTTGCCAAGAATGGGCAATGGCTTCGGACCGGGAACCTCCGAGTAGGGCCGTGCATTCTCCAGCTTGATCGTCGGTGGAGCCTGCTGTTGGATATAGGCCTGGGTCGGGTGTAGCCGGGTATCCACTGCCACCGATGCGACTTCCATCATGTGCGGACAGGTGCTGGTGGCATAGTGAGAGCTGGGGATTTTGCTGCTCTGTTGGGCTTTGCTGCTGGCAACGGTAGCGGGGCTTTGGGTTGCGGTCTGCGGTGCTGAGGGGGCGGACGATGCCGCTGACGTCGACGCTAATCGATTCAGCTCGCGTATCAACCGATGGCGAGTGGGGTTCATTTTCGCTGCACAGTCGCACTCACTGGCCGGGTGTGGTGCTTTCGATTCGGCTGCCGTCGAATGCAAATCCTGAGTAGGAAACAGAAAAGATGTTTGTTAATTCGGAGCGCGATTTGTTGTACTGAAATTGTTGGATGTTTGCTACAATCAGCTTGTAGAGCGGATTGTTGGAATCTTTCTAATCGTGGTGTTTGGAGGCACCGATTTTCGATTTCATTCGTCTCGAATTTATGCAATGATAGCGTGTGAGGTGGGCGTAGATCACATTTAGTGAAAAACAAATGTTTATTACATCATTAAATACATGTTAAGCAGAGAGGAAATACGTATGTGTGGAAGTGGGAATGCTTGGCTGGTAGTAGCTCACTAAGAATATATTGGCTGCTTAGTGGCTGCTAGAATTTCATCTTTTGGTACCATAATAACATAATAATGAAGTGTCGGAACTCAGGGATGGATACTCTTATGATGATCGTAACTGTTCAATAATTGTCTTTTTTAACTTTGTAATTTTATGTAATTATTTTACTTCATAAATTGTGAATACATCGAAAATAAAAAAAAAGACATCAGACATTAAGATCCCTTGCAACCAGCAGGAGGCGTTGACGGATTTAATGGTATTATAAACATGATTTATTTTAAGCTCTTTTGGTATAATTTTTTTTTCACATTAAAATAGGCCGATATGCTAATGCTCGATATACGAAAAGAGAAAGCCATGTTAATTTGAACTCAAGATTTTGAATCCTGGAAAGGATACGCATAAATTAAAATTATACAAATGCTGGCACCAGAAACTTACTCCTCTGAACAAAACATAAGTAGGGTAATTCGCCAAATGTTGAACGGCTAATTTCTTCGCCTATTGTTGAACGCACGTGCATTTCTTATGGGAGTTCAACAATAGGCGACAAAATTAGCCGTTCAACATTTGGCGGTTTCCCCTATATGATGCAAAACAAAGACGATTTTATTTATTTTTAACGCTTCAAATACATTTTAATCCGTTGTCGATGACGATAAATTTACAAGGAAATCTTCTAATGATCATACAAGTAATTACTGACTGAATTGCATTATTTGAACAGATGTTTGCCCATCATGTGGGTTTTTTGGCTACCTTTCGTAATTCTTCCATCGTAATTTGAAGCAGGTCTAGAAATTATTTTGAATGGGCGATATTAAATTTAATGACTAACAGATAGACATCAAACTTCTCTTCAAGCCATAGTAGTTATACACTAAGCATTGGAATGTTCATTCCGATTGAAAACGAAAAATTCGCCCTAACGCAAAAATATTCCGGAATTTGAATATTTTTTTTCACACTTCATCTATGTGCTGCAACAATGTATATTTATTTAGATTTCCGTTTAACGTTTGCTGTCAATTAGTACACTGTGAGTAATGCATCATGTCAGTGATAATAATATCACGAGCTTAGTTTAAAACGATGAACAAGAAACCGCTTGAAGTCCCCGTTTTAGAAGACTATCATTGTGTACTGATGTTTGTTTTACCTGAACAGTAAATGTTTATTCAAAATAAAAAGCAAATGCGGGTGTTGAAGCTTTGTTCAATATAACAGTCTCAGAAATGTAAAATGCAATGCGTGGATGACACTTATAAAAATGCATATTATGAAATAAACATTTTAACAGCCACAGCGCTATTTATCGAACATGGATGCATGTACATTAGACTGGCCCAGGATAGGAAAAGTTGTCGAATTCTCCGGGGCACCCCCAGGATTGTGTCTTTGGGTGAGAAAATCAATCTTTTAAAGTTTCAGCTCAATCGCTTGTTGCATAAGCTGGCGCATTTGATTTGAAGTTTTCATGGGGGTTCCACGGCAAATATGTAGGGTAAAATGCCTAATTGTGGACCCCCTAGTAGCGGAATTTTGCTCATCCCACTATAAGGAGTAGAAATTTTCAACACATTAATTCTGCTTGATATTTAATAACAAGTTCTGCATCTTCTATCTACGATACATGCTTAAACACTCAAATACACGACGTTATTTGTTGAAATTAACATTTTAAAGTCTGACTGGATGCGCCTACTATAGGGCGCCTGCTATAGACCCCCTGGGGGTCTATAATAGGTAATTGCTTGCCTATAGTCGACACTTCATTTGATTTTTATGTTTCGTTTCGGGACGTTCTTCTTCCCTATTATGGACCCCTCAAAATATTCCTATAATGGACACTCTCGTGTTTATTTTTTTATAGAATTGTTAAAAATCATCTAATTTTGCTTTCCATAGTATTACCAATGCATGTAATCAAACCATAGGACTGTAAGGTAGGTTCTCCCGATGGAATTCCATGGCAAAATGTTTACATTGTGCTGTAATAATGCAAAAATGGCTGGAGAGTCCACTATTGGGCACTTTACCCTATATAGGAAAATACACCTTCGACACTCTTTCGTTCCAAAAATTGGTTCGGTATGTTCGATTGAGCTCAGAATTGTAACAAAGGTAGTTTACATGTTAAAGACAAATTCCCCAAAACATTACCGCCATCGGGGGTGCCAATGGGTCATCGCTCTCACCGGCAGCCTGGAGGACCCAGGAGGTACAAGAGCAAAATCATTCAAAAAGGTCTCTTATATTTTAGTCTTCTTGTCTCCAGATACATTCAATCCATTCTACAAGCATTCTAAGTAGTTGAAACAGTGACCCATTCTCACCCCCATTTGACCCATTGTCACCCCCAACGACGGTATACAATGATTAAATGAACTTTTATATAGTTGTATTATTAGGAGTTATACACTTAACTCATTTCACAGTATTCGGTAAATTTTACCGAAATCTCAACAGCAGAACTGTTCGGTAATTATTTAACAGATTTTTTGTATTTTTTTCCATTGTTAAACTGTCAAAATAACCGAAAATCAGTAAAATTATTCACCGAACAGTTCTGCTGTTGAGATAATATGACATCAGCATTTAGTCGAATAGGATTTTTATTGCACAGTTCTGTTTTCTCATTGCGTCCGTCTCGTCGCAACCAACTTGGCTGCCTCGGAGAGAACAAAGCAGAGAAAGGCACTGCTGCTGTACCGTCGACCAATAACAGCTGAATTGATATTAGAAATTTGGAGACAGCACTCGTCGATAGAAAATCCTTCCGCACGCGATGGCATATGAGCAAATCGAACCACCTCCTTTTGCCAGTGGAGATATATCAGCTTCCACACTGATATTATTCCCTCCCCCTTCATACGGGAGCTTGGCAGAAGGAAGGTCGTGTGATATATGCCATCACAAATATTGCCATCTGCTCGCTTTCAAATCGACTTCTATAAAAAACATTCTTCATGCCTGCCGTAACCTAACGGAACTATCAATTCTATACTTTCGCCTCTAATTCTATCATGAACATGTGCGTCTAAATTTGGAAGATGATATTAGCATTTCCATATCATATTTTTTTATGTTTACTTTCATATGCTGCACCGAGAGATTGTAATTGTTTTATTGCAAATTTCTAAAAATGTACGGAAAAGAATTGGATACTAGTTTGTTGCTCGCCCAGAAGACGCCGAATGAGATTACTATGGTTGTAGGATGTCTTTTGGCCACAGTTTATCGCCTTAAAACGTCTATGCAAGGTAAAAGCAGCGGAATCCGGAGAGTGGACGTCCATGCTTTGCACGTATGCCAAACGTGATCAAATCGGCTCGTGAAAAGATTACTCGCAACCTGATGCATTCCATCAAAAAAATTGCCAAGGAAGTCAAAATTTATGAGAAACCCATGTGAGATCCATCAAAGAAGACTTGCATGTACCTTCTAGAGCTTGAATGAAACGCACTTGACTGCGGACTGGGTCTAGGATCTATGAGTGACTCGTTCAAAAAGATTACTTTCTTTGTTGAAGAAGGAAAAAAATATAATCCTATTCTCCGACGCGAAAAGCTTTTCAGCATTGATGCTGACGTCAACGACCGCACGGTCCGGTTTATTTCATCGAAGAAAATTGTGGATGTTCTGGAGAAAATGAAGTTTAAATTCCAAACCGATCCGGCAGATGTCATGATGTTTGGCTTGGTGGCCACAACGGTTTGAAACTGACGCCTGTTATCATTTATGTTGGGTTTAAAATCAATACCAAATTATTTATTGGTATTTTAAAGGACCAAGTGCTTCCCCGCATGAAGGCCAAATTCTCCGATAATCATAACGTTGTCCTACGGCATGATGGAGCGCCATGTCACACGTCCAATCGACCCAACAATGGCAGAAGAACATAATAAAATTTTGGTCGAAAGATTTGTGCCCCCCTAGCCGTCCGGATCTTAATCCATTGGGTTATACGATTTGGGCGTATGATGAAGCACGAGCCTGCAAATCATCGCTCCTTTGTGTGAAGACCCTAACGTCAGCCCTAACATGCACATGGCAGTCGATGTCGGAGGACTAGGTTCGAAATGGGTGTTTTAGCTCCGGCGTCGTCTTGAAGATATTATTAATAAAAATAGAGCACACATTCAGTAAATTTGTTTGAAAGGGCCTTATAATGATAACTGAACTCGAAAATGTTGATATTATTGCTTGGAGCAGTTCAAATGGGATTTGAAAGAAATAGAACCAATTTTCGCATTATTTTCTGCCGCACCCTGTACTTTGGAGTTAATGAATTATTGACAGTGGCTGATTTTCTACCCGCCGCTGCCACATCCAGGCGCTGTAGTATATGCGTAAAGTAGCCAGCATGAGTTAACCACCAAAAATTTGTATGGCGAAAGACATCTAACGGAAGTTTTCTCAAAATTAGGAACTTTTCATGAAAAACTATTTGGTACCGGTTATGTAGGAAGGTGTCCGCTACTACGCTTACCAAACATTTTTTCGATGAAGGTGCTTATCTTTGAGAAATCGAACCTTAGATGCCTTTCGCCATACTGATTTCAGAAAGTTAACTCCTAGTGTGCCGCTGTAAGCAAGCTCAAAGTGGGTGATTCATTGATTGCAATGAAAAACTTGCGCATGTTATCAAAGGCGGCTGAGATAGGATTAACGGCTCAAATCTTGGCCCTTTATGCTTAGGGTGACCATGTGAAATTCTTTCAATTATAACTTCATAGTGGGATTCTATTAAACTAGCTTCAAGTGAACGAGTGTTAAATGTCAATAAGCGAACACTTTAAGCAATATCTCACACAATTTTAGCAAGATAAACTGCAAGCAATTTTAGCAAGATAAAATGGTATTTCGAATGTTAGAAAAGACAGAACCACCGTATACAATTCTTAACATTTAGTAATTAAATTAAAAATTAACGAGAATCACAGTTAAAGGTATTTCAATGCACTTAGACCGCTTATGCCGTAAACTGTATGACCACGAAGCTCTCAATTGTTGTTTATAGTTATTCAGAAAAGTTTTGTAGGTGGTTACTACTACGAAGATTTTCATAAAGCTTTCCGATAATTCAGCGCGATGTTATTTCCAGTTAAAATGATCAATCCAAGAACGATTACAAAGAATTAGTACATTTGATGTAATTTTGAAACTTTATATTTGATCACAGATATTATTGAGTGAATTTACTTTTGTAACCGTCTGTACCTGTAGGTTTGAGTCATATCCCTGTTACCTAAAACACATTTTTATTTAAACAAATCTTCCACAAACTGTAAATATACACAATGAGTTTCCAAATATAGTCCACGTTGGATAAAGGATAGCTGTAAAAGTAAGCATTTAACTTTGATTTACTGGTGAAATCCATTCTTGAACACACATGATGATATCGCGGAGTTGTAGAAGTATTAAAGATAGCGTCCATGGCTTTTTTTCGCCTCACATATGCAAGGGAACGTACCGTTCTAACAATTCCGAGAAAATATCAAAAGATTGTTTCAAATCAACTTGTCGGATATTCTTTTGATATTTTCTAATTGACTCATTGGATGTTCGTTATTTACATTGATTTTATTTGTCAGTTCAATGCGAATGCCTCTGATAAGGAAGCAAATGTGCATCTATCTCTGTTGTAATATTTTAATCAGCAAGATAAAGTAAAACTATTAATAATTTCTTGAAAGTATGCAAAAACACAAAAGGAGGACATCCAATTTTTATCGAAAAAGGGGGACATGTCCTCCTATAGAATACCATATGGTCACCCTATTCATGCTACGGTTGAGCACATGTTATAAATCTTCATATATTGAATATATTTCACCAGCCATCTTGATTACTTTTAGTTTTGACGCCAAACAGCAAAAAACGAGGATGGATGTCCGCAATATCTCATTTAAACCAACGAAATTCACGAGCGAAATGGACTAAATGTAGACACCATTGTCCCTATCAGGTGGATGATTTTTCAGCCCACTTGGGACGAGTGGTTGTTGATTTTGAACATACGAAAGATAAAGATGGTTTGCTGTTTATATTACAAGCCATTTTGCTTGCATTGAATAAAGGCAGTATGTGGCAGTATGCAAACAAATGGAGAAAATAAAGCCATTTTATTGATCGTGGATTATAATTGATTGCATGTAGGATACTACCACACTGACTGTGAGAGTGCATTCTAGATTCCCTCAATAGCACGCTTACCAGGGACATGCTAACGAAAATACTATTATATGATTCATTCATTTTCCAAATATTAACCATATTTGCAAATGAATAAGTTTAGAAAAATGACAGTGCTACAAATCTAAAGCGCATGCCACCATTTTGCTACGGGTACCCCCCGTCACTGTTGTCCAGAAAAGTTTTGATTAATTGTGTCGCTTGTGAAATGAAAATATTAGATAGCAGGTAAGTCCATTAGTTTTCTCAATTTTTATTATGCAAAAGAAACAAACCAGTGCACAGCTTGCCTGCATAAGTCACCGAAACATGGCTGCTAAAAAACCGAGTCAAAGGGATTGGAGGTTGAAGAGGTGCATGAAGGGGCAGCAGGGACTATGTCCAAGGGCATGACGACCCTTCCCCGGGCAGAAGCCATGAACAGAATAACAAAACATGATATGGACTTGATTGATATAAGAGATAAAAGACAGGCAACAATATCAAAAATTTGCACCGAAATATCATTTAAATATCAAGATATGCTTTGGATAAGAACAAACTAATGGCACATGATATTGATCACTTATTACAAACAGCATAACTTGATCTTCTCATAATATTTTAGTGCAAAATATTGATATTATCGTCTGATCTTTTATCTCTTATATCAATCATGTTTAATATCTCATTTTGCTATCTTATCAACATTTGAGATTATTGAGCTATTTTCTTCAACTCAGGTCCCAATGGCCGCTGCCCTGCGAGTTAGGGGGCCTGCCTAGGATGTGGTGGGGTTTGACAGTGGGCTCTGTTAAACCTCTACAAAAAGCTACATGTGTCTATAAGCAGGCCCTATCAAACCCAGTCAACACATGAACGTGTGTGGTCTCGTGTAGGATGCTGAAGTGGAGGCAATAGAGGTATTTCTCCATACAACATGCATGTGTATCATGTATGTATATCGTCTCCATCTTAGCATCTTGTTTATCACCATGTACGATTTTATGTTGACTGGAAAGCGACCGTGTGCCGCTCAAAGCGCACAAGCCCAACACGAGGCACAATCGGCACATCAGGATTAATATCAGTGAGATCCTGATTACGGTATATTGGTCACGGTAAACAACATACACCCACGCGAAAGTAATGCAAAATAAACGTAAATTAACATAATACGTCTGGCTGCTGATTGATATTAGCTTTCCGATTACTATCAATGTGGTTGAACAGTCGGAAATATTACTTTATTTTAAATTTTAATCCTGTTTCTTTTTTACTGTCCTTACGTTGAAGAAATGCTGATGCGGCCGCCTAATCCGAAATTTAAATGAACAATCGCTCACTTTGAGCGATTGATTGTTTATTCTCGCGAAGGATGAACAATTGAACAAATTAAGGAAATGCTAATACTGTTGTGTAGAAGTTGCATAGGTCACATCACATTCCATGGTGAATCCCAATCCCAACTAACATAACTTCCTTCCCGTGGTAATTGTGGAGATGCAGAGGTTCTCTCGGTTTCTAGTAGCAACAATAACCACAGACTGACTTTCCTTCCCTTTCCCAACTGACTGTAAGGACTTGGCCACATTTGCGAACTGCTGAAACGTGCACTTCGAGAATAGATGGTAAATCCCAACCACTATTCACTTGGATCGTAGTGCAATTTGCACCAGTTCAACCACGGAGTAGCAACCATTGATATGTACAGTCAGTCTAAGCTAAGCTAAGCTAAACTTTAACAGTTGAAGAAGTGCATGAATCTAGTGTAATGAAGCTGAAATATGTTTGAAACACTTTTTTAAAGAAGCAGTGGTAAATATCTCTATACAAATTGACGTATTATCGTTGGAATATTGATAAATCTGCATGATGAGTCAACGTTACATCCAGGCCTAACATCAGCTCCCTTTACCCTAAATACATTGACCTTCAAATAAAGCGCTAGCGGAACAGGAAAATGAGAATCACGTGAAAGTGCCAAAATTTGATATCAACAACAGCAGAGACCACTACTGCCTGGACGGCATACACGATTATAGGTATTATCACTTCGAATACCGTGATAAAATTACTAACGTGGACCGTGATCAGAAAATCATGGGAACTAAATTTTCAAACAGCTGGTTCTCAGGCGTCTTTTGACCGATTTTTACAATTCTTGTACGGATGTCTTACCCATCTCAGTTTTACCACACCGGGGAGTAATGTTTCTAGGGATTCTAATTATTTTCCCTAGAGGGGCGTGAGTAAGGATGTTTTTTTTAAATGTAGTAAAATTTGTTTGGATCAATGCGTCTACCAGTTCAACTGCGCTCGACAGATATCTGATATCAACCAGTCATATCCACACAAGTCCTTAGAGCCCACGCGCATTATTTGCAACTCAGATATACCCATACCAGATGTTCTGTTCTGGAGTTTGACCACGTCAACTGAATTCTATAGATATCTGAGATCAACCAGTCATTACCATATAATTCCTTGGAGCCCATGCGTATGTTATTCCAATCAGTTTTTCTCGAACCAAATATTCTCGGTTCTCAAAACTTTTCTGGACTTGAAGCTCAGTAATTCCCGAACCAAATGTTCCAGGTTTTCCAAACTGTTCTGAAGTTTGGAAGAATTGATCAGAAGTTCCTCCAGCAATTTCTCCGGAAGTTCCTCCAGGAATACCTCCGTAAATTCCTCCAGGAATTCCTCCGAAAGTTGCTTCAAGGAATTCCTCTGGAAGATCCTCCAGGAATTCCTCCGGAAGTTCTTCTAGAAGTTCCTACAGGAATCCCTCCGCAAATTCCTGCAGGAATTTCTCCGGAAGTTCCTCCAAAAATTCCTTCGGTAGATCCTCCAGGAATTCCTCCGGAAGTTCCTCCAGGAATTCCCCTGGAAGTACCTCCAGGAATTCCTCCGGAAGTTTCTCCAGGAATTTCCCCGGAAGTTCCTCCTGGAAGTTCCTCCGGAAGTTCTTGCAGAAATTCCTCCGGAAGTTCCTCCAGGAATTCATCCGGAAGTTCCTCCAGGAATTCCTCCAGAAATTTCTTTGGTAGTTTTTCCAGGAATACCTCCGGAAGTTCTTCCAAGAATTATTTCGAAACTTCCGTTAGGAATTCTTTCGGAAGTTCCTCCAAGAATTCCTCCGGAAGTTTTTCCAAGAATTGCTCCAGAAGTTCCTCCAGGAATCCCCCCGGAAGTTCCTCCAGAAATATCTCCGGAAGATCCATCAGGATTTCATCAAGAAATTCCTCCGAAAGATGTTCCAAGCAGTCCTCCAGGAAGTTGTTCTTAGAATTCCTCCTGAAGCTGTTCCAATCATTCCTCCTGGACCTTGGAAAATTATACCAGAAACAGCGACATAAGAAAATCATCGGCGGATTACTACGGACTTGACTGGTCTGTGTCAGATTTGTATCGAGCGTAGTGACCTGGTAGTCTAATAAATCACCCACTTTGAGCGTGCTTACAGCGGCACACTAAGAGTTAACTTTCTGAAATCAGTATGGCGAAAGGCATCTAAGGTTCGATTTCTCAAAATTAAGAACCTTCATCGAAAAAATATTTGGTAGGCGTAGTAGCGGACACCTTCCTACATAACAGGTACCAAATATTTGTTCATGAAAAGCTCCTAATTTTGAGAAAACCCGCATTAGATTCTTTCGCCATACAAATTTCTGGCGGTTAACTCATGTTGGCTATTTGGAACATATACTATAGCGCCTGGATGTGGCAGCGGCGGGTAGAAAACCAATAATTCATTGATTCCAGTTCCAAAACAGTTCGCAGAATCTGGAACACCTGGTTTGGATATAACACATGAGCTCTAAGGACTTTTACAAACATGATTTAGCCAAGACACCAACCTTATATGGTACTAATATGGTTCGATGCACCATTTTCTTTATAACTTTTAAACGCAACGGTCGATTGTTATAAAATTCAATAGTGATCAACTAGGCTTTGTTCCCTGTCGAATGAAACTTGTTGCGAGAAAATCGGTTGAGGATTACTACAGTATTGACCCGATTTTGTCACTCCCCGATTTTGTCTACCCCCGATTTTATCACGTTTTCGACCCGATTTTGTCACGTCCCGATTTTGTCACGTTTTCGACCCGATTTTGTCACCCCAAAAATTTTTGAAAATTTTAGTCATTCTTTTTATTTTCGTAAATAATACTGCAAACACAGTTGATTTCCATGAAATAACTTTCACCGCTAGTAGTTTATTATGAATGACTTCTGAGTACCTGGGAAGGATTCTATAAGCATTTTCGCCAAGAAAAAACTGGTACCGTTCACGCATTTTGCCTTTCCAAGGCATAAAATGATTCATATTTGTGAAATGGGATAAAAAATTTAAAATATTTTTTTTACCGATTTTGTCACATACTCTGTTTTATCACCCCAAAATTCACCTGGGGGGTGATAAAATCGGGATATTACTGTATATGAAAATTTAGCTAATGTTTTTCTTAGCTTTTGTGCACACATATACACACTAGAGTGGGGCGTCATGGTCATTTTTTTCAAATCAATGGTTTTTCGAAGCCATTCTGGGTCCTGAACAACTGTGCAGAATTTGGGATCGATTGGTTCAGTAGCGTAGCCACGGGGGTGGTTTTGGGCATAACCCCCCCCAGAGACAAAATTTTTAGAAGAATTTTTTTTTTCAAAAAAAATTATGTTCAGAAAACCCCCCCCCCAGACCAATTTTCTGGCTACGCCACTGGATTGGTTGCTTCCTCGCTTTCCGCGTCGCGTCTGAAGTTTGTATGGAAATAAACATGGGAAAACGTATATTTTTGCATTTCTTCTAATAGAGGTTTCAGTTCATCGTAAACCAAGTGGGACATTACGTTATAGTATAACCCCTGGCCCTCCTTAGCCGTGCGGTAAGACGCGCGGCTACAAAGCAAGACCATGCTAAGGGTGGCTGGGTTCGATTCCCGGTGCCGGTCTAGGCAATTTTCGGATTGGAAATTGTCTCGACTTCCCTGGGCATAAAAGTATCATCGTGTTAGCCTCATGATATACAAATGCAAAATGGTAACTTGGCTTAGAAACCTCGTAGTTAATAACTGTGGAAGTGCTTAATGAACACTAAGCTGCGAGGCGGCTCTGTCCCAGTGTGGGGTTGTAATGCCAATTAGAAGAAGAAGAAGAAGAATAACCCAAAGGATGCCGAAAAACTTTGCTGAAGAAGGCACGTTGCTGGATCGTCCACGAAAAAAGTTATAACGCTTCAAAGATTGAGTGTTCAAACCTTATGCAAAAAATCATTTATTCTGCCAGCACTGCCGAGCTACGTGGAGCAATAATTTAACTGAGTGTTGTCAAAATTATTGATTTTATAGGACTTTGGAGCTAATGGGAAATATTTGGAATGATTTCACAAAGTAAAAATTCCGACTAGAAGGAAAGGTCCGGTAGTGCTGGCAGAAACATTGATTTCTTGCATATGATTTAAACAATCAATTTTCGAAACGTAATATGTAACATCTTTTGTAGACCTTCCAGATGCGTACCTTCTTCGGCAGTCTTCCGGCATCTTCCAGGCTATAGGCTAACGTATTGATTCACGTGATTGATGATAAATTGAAGCCGCTAAGAGCAAAAATGTTAAAAAGTACGTTTTCCCATACTAATCTCCATGTAAATTTAAAACGCGATGCGGCATACGAGGTCGCAACCAATCGAGCCCATATTTTGCACAGTTGATTGGGGTCCCAAAACGATTCAGAAAAACCTTGATCTCACTTGATCGGACGAAGTTCGCGTTTTTCCATACAACTGCGCCCCACTCTTATACACACATACATACACACGGACAGACAGACATTTGCTCAGCTCGTCAAGCTGAGTCGATTGGTATATAACACTATGGGTCTCCGAGGCTTCTATAAAAAGTTCGTTTTCGTAGTGAAATGGTAGCCTTTCGGTACAACTTTGTTGTACGAGAAAGGCAAACACATTGTGCACGTTCCGATTTATATTCTCAACTGTTAGATCAGTGGACAAATAGTCCCCGCTATATGGTTCCATTGGAAAACGTTCGACGTATGAACGCTCCAGGCTTTAAAGTAGCACTAATGTAGCTGTTTCATTGCACTTTACTAAAAACAACATTGTGCATTCAAAATGCTTCGAGAATGCTTATTTAGAACAGCCAGGTCTTCGAAATGCTTATATACAGCATGGAGCATATGCAATGCAAGTATAATTCTGCTGTAGTGCTTAATTTAATGCTTATTGGTTACCTGGGATGGATTAAGCAATTTTGGTTGCTATCACGAATTTTAATGCGGTTTTCACATTTATTCTAAGGAGTAGGAAGAGAAACCTTCCGTTTGACATATTAACACCACCCATATGTCTTATATTTATATTAAAAAAAATAGTTGTTCTTAACTAGGCGACGATTGGTACATCCAGCCTGTAAAGAAATCAACTTATGCAGCTTTGAATTTCGTTTTGCTTCACTTTTGAATTCTATTGCCTTTTGTCACCACATAAGTTCTCCAGTCATTCTGCAATTCTCACACCCTTCAGTGATCGTTTCATAAATGCCACTAGCAGGCACGGCTGCACATGATGGCAAGTGCATTAATGAATGGGTTGGTGCAAACCCACTCGATGCATATCTTCAGGTGTGCCAACCCCCCTAATGAAATGTGTGTCAAAAGTATCTCCACCTGCCTACCGGCTAAAGTGAAACCACACACGCAAACCGTAGGTGTAGGCATTGTTTCGATTAAACTTTCCGCTTTCAATTGACGAGCTTGGAACACACCAGCAACGACGACGTTCAGTCACCTTTCTCGTATGCAATGTTGCAAATTGTGGATTTGATGTCATGAATGATTTTTGTTGACTTACTGATACCTAGTGATTTTTTTTAATTGTTTCATTTAATCAGTGCCTTGGTACTTCCAATTATTCAAGCGCATACATAAGGAGGACATAATATTATTTGGAAAATTGTTTGCTATTTTTAGTACCCATAATTCTATTGTTCCCTTTTGGTATGTTCACTTTGAATAGCTGACGTATACTAAACCGGATTGCTAAACAAGCTTCCACGTTGCGGAACGCCGCAGTTTTTCATTTTTTGCCGCAACCTTGACTTTAGATTGCTTCACGGGCATATGCCGCTGTCTGGTTGTGTATGGGGCACCACCAGTTAATGGAGCTTCGCCATGCAACTCACTAACACCGCGGTCCGATTCAAACTCAATTCCACACCGCGCCGCGCTTCCAGTTCAATGATATTCGATTTCGCGAGATGGGTGTCCCCCCCACTACTGTGACGTTCCTATCCAAAGTCCAATCTCGAGTTGGATCGAGTTCGAAGACCTTGAGAGTAGTACCTCATTCAACTACGGAATGGCTTCAATCATTACTGCACAGGGGCAACGTTGTTGTGTTGTAATCTGGCGAAGAGATGCAAAAAGAGCGAAAGTGGCGATCAACGCCAGTACCTATAGTGAGCAGTTTTACCGAACTTGCGCGCAGGTTGAACCTTGGGTGATCATGGTTAATGGAAAAGCAGTTCTTTATGTCGCCACCAACCGCAGTTGAACCATCTCATCGCACAATGGAATGCTAAAAACCCGTTTATTGCCTTGGACGGTGTGATAGTGAATGTGTGTCGGTAGGTTCCATGCGAGTGAAGTATACTTAGCAGGAAAATACCAATTACTGAACGGGAGAACAGTTTTATGATGTTTAACATTTTTGTTTGATTTTATCTTTAGCTCGCTTTCATTTAGTAGGTGATGGTCAACCTACAATGGACTATAAAAATTCTATCTGTTGCAGTTTTTATTCTTGAGGGCAGGGTCGTTTTACTCCCTACTCAACATTGGGCAGCAGCATTGTGCCGAATTAATTTCAAATGGTAACTATGTACCTATTACTCGACTCGAGTCGAGACAAGCACGAGACACTGGAGACGACCTTACTGTTGAGGTCAAAATACGTACATATCTGTCAATGGTACGATAAAGTGGTGGTATTCAATGGGATAGTACAGACCCGTCTTATGACAAGTAATTATTTCTACCAACACACAGTGGGCGCAGCAAGTCAAAAACGTGCGTTTTTTTATTTGCGTGCAAACGGTTGATTTTACATAGGTGGTGTCTTCGGAAGAAAATTTTACCAAAAAATAAGTTATCTTTTGGAAGATTAGGGTGACCTAAAAATGTCGCCTGTTAGAGTGATCCGATATTTTTTTTTCATTTTCGTTCAAAAAAATTGAGCCGCTACAAAAGTGATAGAGCTTGAAAATACAAACAACTTCGTAGAATATACCAACTCTCTATCTTTTAACGGTAGCGAAGTTATGATGAAATTTAAAAAAATTGTATCTAAAACCAGTTTTTTCAAGAAAACTTTTTTTTATTATTGTTTTTCGACATGGACATGCTCTACAATGTGAACAAGTACATCAAATCACACGTTTTCCTAAAAAATGTGGATATTTCGGAGGTATATAAGAGGTATATTCGACTTTTTCATATTATATAATACAATTTTACTATGTCCATATCTATAATTGAGGCAAATAGTGGCAGATCAAACACCAACCATATGAAAGTATAGACATCCAACTACCAAATGCACTCTATTTTATTAGGAGGAATTCGGAGGAAATATTGATTTGACAAACATTAGGGTGACTCAAATTAGTATAAAAAACATTTTTTTAATATATTCATGAAACACCCTACCGTTGAATCATTTTAATTATTTCGCTCGATGTTCTGTACATATTTAGATCCAAATTGGTAAACGTTTTGACCGGACAAAATTTTTTTTTCGGAGCCAGCCAAAGGCTGAAAGCCTCCTTAATAAAAATATAAAAAAAATCTTTTTATTAATGTGTTGGGAAATATATCTAAACATTTTTCATACATTTTATACATGCTTACTTATACTTATACATGCTTTAGGCATTTCTTTTGCTTTTATGTATCTTTTACGTACATTAAGAGATTCAGTCGAGTACATCGAAGAAATTTAAAGTGACTCGTATGTTGGGAAAAAAGGTCCGCTAGATTTTAATACTAGAATGTAAGATTAAAACTATGAATTTATAATGTAAATGAATAATAAATAAATTATGTTACAGCTTTGAAGTTGATCGAAATGGAATCTGCTCTCAAAAAGTATTTAATCGTGACTATTCCCAACAATAGTGTTTTAGCATGTTTATATAAGCTTGAGTCATTTTTATGTAAATCAAACCAATAGCTCCCCCAAGTTGCTTCTATTATAACAGAATGCATTTGGCATATCAATCCGCTTGATTTTATTTTTCTCAAAGTCCTGATGCTTTGCTAACATTTCCATCTATATTGAAATCGTTTGAACGATATTAAGCTCATTGCGGTGATGAATGAGAAAATGCATGAAAAACAGTTCAGATATACATATTTCCCCACTCATTTTTCCAAAAACTTTCTAATAATTTTTGTGAAGACAAAACGTTTAACAATTCGGGTGCAAGTATGTACATAGCATCAGTGTTTCAAGCGAAATAAAAGAATAGGGTGGTCCATGAATATATTTAAAAAATGATTTTTATACTAATTTGAGTCACCTTCATGTTTGTCAAATCAATATTTCCTCCGAATTCCTCCTAATACTCTATTTTATTATTTTATTATCTATTGCATTTGGTAGTTGGATGTCTATACTTTCATATGGTTGGTGTTTGATCAGCCACAATTTGCCTCAATTAAAGATATGGACATAGCAAAATTGCATTATATAATATGAAAAAGTCGAATAACTTCTCTAATATACCACCGAAATATTCACATTTTTTAGGAAAACGTGTGATTTGATGTACTTGTTCACTTTGTAGAACATGTCCATGTCAAAAAACAATAAGAAAAAAAGTTTTCTTGAAAAAAACTGGTTTTAGATACGATTTTTTGAAATTTCATCATAACTCGCTACCGTTAAAAGATAGAGAGTTGGTATATTCTACGAAGTTGTTTGTATTTTCAAGCTCTATCACTTTTGTAGCGGCTCAATTTTTTTGAACGAAAATGAAAAAAAAAATTGGATCACCCTAACAGGCGAAATTTTAGGTCACCCTAATCTTCCAAAAGATAGCTTATTTTTTGGTAAAATTTTCTTTCGAAGACACCACCTATGTCAAATCAACCGTTTGCACGCAAATAAAAAAACGCACGTTGGCGCTGTGAACATTGTCCTGAAAAGAAAAATATTTCTCGATTAACTTTTCAAAAGGTCCTAAGTAACATTTTTTTCATGAATTAATTTGAATAGCGCAATCAACAGAAAAACATGAAAGCTTTTGATTGCAGTACTCAAATTAAATCATGAAAAAAATGTTACTTAGGTCCTTTTGAAAAGTTAAGCGAGATTTTCATTGAATTTTGATTTTTTATGGAAAAACTTCCGGAGGATTTCTTGGAGTTATTTCCGAAAGATTTTTTGGAGAAATCTAGGAATTTCTTTGGAAATTCAAATATGTATTTCTCCGGTAATTCCATTGGAAATCCCATCGTTAACTCCTGTACGAATTCCTTAGGAAATACCTTTAGCAGTTCCTTTGTAAAATCTATCCCAAAATCTTCAGGCTTTGAAAATTTCTTTGATAATTCATTCTTAAATTTGTCCAGGAATTTCTTCTAAAATTACTTCCACTTATTTCCACTTCAGGAATTCCTTCCAGAATACTACGCCTTCTTTTTTTTACATTTCTCCTGGGATTCCTTCGGAAAACCCTCTGGAAAGGCCTTCTTATACTCAACCAGAACTTCTGGAAGTTCATTAAAGAATGAAATAGAAATTCCCAAACGAAGTTTCTAACCGATGGTATTTTTCCGCTGGATTTTTAACGGAAATATTAAAGGATTTTTCAGCCCTTGAAGTAATTCTTACAACAATTTCTGAATGTATTTCTGAAGAAATTCCTTAGTAAAATTTCAATGGAATTCCAAGAATTGCTTTCTAGAGTTTCGGAAGGGATTTCTAGAGGAATTACTGGAAGCATTTGTTTGAGAATATTCTGAAATAATTGCTGATACAAAAAATTGAAAGTGTTCCTAATTCAATTTCTGTAGGAAACCCTAAGGCAATTTACAAAGGAATTCATGAAGAAATTCATAAAGAGAATTCAGCTTAAAGATTTTTGGGATTTTTTCCTGAAATAATTTCCATATTTGCAAATAGTAATTTTCCAATTAAAATTTTCAAAAAAAAAATTCTAATGGATCATAGAAGAATTCCTAAAGGATTTTCCGAAAGAATATCTAAAAGAATTTTCTTTAAAAAAATTCCTGAAGAATTTGTAAAGGACTTCTTGAAAGGATTCCTATACGAAATTCCGAAGGATTTTGTGAAGAAATTTCCCCGAAAAGCATTTCCCAAAATAAATTGAAAAAATAACTTTTAATTAGAAGGGTGTTTTCGACTGGATAAAATGTACTGTTCGGAAGTTGGCTTTCTCAGTCTGAAGTATTAGGACGATGGTTTATTTACTTGCCCGGCAAGAATTACCGTCCTGATACTTCAGACTGAGAAAGCCAACTTCCAAACAGTATAAATTTTAATTCCGAAAATAAATTGCAATATTCCTTTGGAAATTCTTCGAGAATTCAAAGAAGGAATTATAAGAAATATCGAAAGTCATTCGGAAATTCATTTACGAATTCTATTAGAAATTTCTTCAGAAACACTTTTGAAAAATCATTCTGAATTACCTTCAGGAATACCTACAGAAATTGTTTTAGGAATAGCTTCGAAAATTCCTATAGTCCTTCCGATGTTTCTTTAGGAATGCACAAGGAAATTCCTTTATGAGTTGCTTCGAAAATTGATTTAGGAATCTGTTCGGAATATTTTTTAGCAAATCTGCTAGTACTTTCTGAAGAAATCCATTCGCCAACTCTTGAAACGTATTCTTGGAATACCTTCGAAATTTCCCTCAGAAATTTCTTCAGATCTCCAGGAATTCTTTCAAAAATTCTTATATGAATTCCTTCGGTCATTAATCCAAATTTTTTTAGCAACTTTTCTAGAAGTTCCTTTAGACCTTCGGAGACTCATTTTGAAATTTTCTTTGAGCATTCTTTCGGGAATCTCTTGGAAAATCCTTTAGAAATTCTATGGAAATTTTGTTTGGAAATACCTTTGAGAATCCTTTCGAATATCCTCAAGACACTCCTACGAAAACTCCTTTAGGATTTCCTTTTTCTTTTTTCAATAATTTTCCGGAAGAATTCTTCCAACAAAGTTTCCGGAATAATTCCTGCTGGAATTTTGAAAGGAATATTACAATATATTACTAAAGGAATGCCTAGAGAAATTTAAAAAGGCCTTTCCGAAGGTTCTGCAGAAAAAAATTCCTGGAGGTTCTATTTCTGAAGGAGTTTCCGAAAGAATTTCTGGATAAATTTTGGAAGAAATACCTGCAGGAGTTTCCATATGTATTTGAGGAGGAATTTCAGAATGTATTCTTGAATAAATTCTCAAAGAACAACATGAAAAGAGAATTTGCCAAAGAACTATTAAAGGAATCCACGATAGAATTTCCAATAGAATTTTCAAACATTACTTAAGAAACTCATGCAAGACTTCCGTCAGGGACATCTGAACGAACTCCTTCGAAAATTCTTGCGAAAATCTGGACCCTGTTTTGAATCTAGAAATAAGCCAAAAATATAAATCCAAAAACATCGGGATTGCAGTCGATCCATCATCATATACTTCTTCGGAGCAATTAACTCTAGAAACACCGTCACAAATTCCTTTAGGAATTCTTTCGATTTTTTTTCCAAAATTTATATAAGAATTCTACTAGAAAATCTTCCTGAATTTCTTTAAGGAATTCCTTTAGCAATACGCCAGAAATACTTTCAGATATTCCATTTCCTCAGTTCCCGTAATTCTGCCGGAGCTACCTTCAGGAATTACCAACCAAATTCCCAAAGGAACTTAAATTTCTTGGATTTCTCTGTAGATTCCCCCAATAATTCATTCGGAGTTTCTGGAGGTAAGCAGGGACTATGTCCAAGGGCTTGATGATCCCTCCCCAGGCCATCTGCGAGTTGTGGGGCTTGCCTAGGATGTGGTGGGGTTTGACAGTGGGCCCTGTTAAATTCCTATAAAAAGCTGCATGTATCCGCAAGTAGGCTCCACCAAAGCGACCGTGTGCCGCTCAAAGCGCACAAGCCCAAGTCCTGGTGTTAGGTGGGACGCTAAACAGCCCTGACACGACGGCCCAGGCGCAGGCCCAATAAGCCGCATAGAAAACCAATAATTACGAACAATATAAGAGATAATGCGACTCGATATAATCGGCAAAGACCTAGGCGACGAATAAAGGATCACGATTGGAAGCTTGGAACATGGAACTGCAAGTCGTTAGGTTTCGCAGGTTGCGACAGGATGATCTACGATGAATTACATCCCCGCAACTTCGACGTCGTGGCGCTGCAGGAGATTTGCTGGACAGGACAGAAAGTGTGGAAAAGCGGGCATCGAGCGGCTACCTTCTACCAAAGCTGTGGCACCACCAACGAGCTGGCTTCATAGTGCTGGGTAAGATGCGCCATCGTGTGATTGGGTGGCAGCCAATCAACGCAAGGATGTGCAAGCTGAGGATTAAAGGTCGTTTCTTCAACTATAGCATCATCAACGTGCACTGCCCACACGAAGGGAGACCCGACGACGAGAAAGAAGCGTTCTACGCACAGCTGGAGCAGACATACGATGGATGCCCACTGCGGGACGTCAAAATCGGCATCGGTGACATGAACGCACAGGTAGGAAGGGAGGAAATGTAGGTATAGACCGGTCATCGGACCGGATAGTCTGCACACCGTATCGAATAACAACGGCCAACGATGCATAAACTTCGCAGCCTCCCGCGGAATGGTAGTCCGAAGCACCTTCTTTCCCCGCAAAAATATCCACAAGGCCACATGGAGATCACTTAACCAAGAAACGGAAAACCAAATCGACCACGTTCTAATCGATGGTAAATTCTTCTTCGACATCACGAACGTCCGCACCTACCGCAGTGCAAATATTGAATCCGACTACTACCTCGTTGCAGTATGCCTGCGCTCAAAACTCTCGACGGTGAGCAGCTAGGCGCAGCGTCTCTTGAAGATGGCTGGAGAGATATTCGATCCGCCATTGGTAGCACCGCAACCGCTGCATTTGGCACGGTGCCCCCGGATCAGGGAAACGCCTGGTATGACGGCGAATGTGAGCAGTTAGTAGAAGAGAAGAATGCAGCATGACCGAGATTGCTGCAACACCGCACGAGAGCGAACGAGGCACGATGTAAACGGGCGCGGAACAGACAAAACTCGATTTTCCGGAGGAAGATCGAGACCGTGAAGAGATGGAGCAACTGTACCACGCTAATAACACATGAAAGCTCTATGACAAGTTAAACCGTTCACGTAAGGGCCACGTGCCACAGCCTGAATGTGTAAGGACATAAACGGGAACCTTCTTACGAACGAGCGTGAGGTGATCCAATGGTGGCGGCAGCACTACGAAGAACACCTGAATGGCGATGTGGCAGACGAAGATGGCGGTATGGTGATGGACCTGGGCTCCGGATCTTCAGGAAATCCAGGAGGAGATTGGCCGGCTGAAGAACAACAAAGCCCCTGGGGTTGACCAACTACCAGGAGAACTGTTTAAACACGGTGGTGAGGCACAGGCTAGAGCGCTGCACTGGGAGGAGGAAGTTTTGCCGCAGGAGTGGATGGAAGGTGTCGTGTGTCCCATCTACAAAAAGGGCGATAAGCTGGATTGTAGCAACTACCGCGCTGAACGCCGCCTACAAGGTACTCTCCCAAATTTTATGCCGTCGACTAGCACCAATTGCAAGGGAGTTCGTGGGGCAGTACCAGGCGGGTTTTATGGGCGAACGCTCCACCATGGACCAGGTGTTCGCCATTCGCCAAGTACTGCAGAAATGCCGCGATTACAACGTGCCCACACATCATCTATTCATCGACTTCAAAGCCGCATATGATACAATCGATCGGGACCAGCTATGGCAGCTAATGCACGAACACGGTTTTCCGGATAAACTGACACGGTTGATCAAAGCGACGATGGATCGGGTGATGTGCGTAGTTCGAGTTTCAGGGGCATTCTCGAGTCCCTTCGAAACCCGCAGAGGGTTACGGCAAGGTGATGGTCTTTCGTGTCTGCTATTCAACATCGCTTTGGAGGGGGTAATACGAAGAGCAAGGATTAACACGAGTGGCACAATTTTCAATAAGTCCGTCCAGCTATTTGGCTTCGCCGACGACATAGATATTATGGCACGTAACTTTGAGAAGATGGAGGAAGCCTACATCAGACTGAAGAGGAAAGCTAAGCGGATCGGACTAGTCATTAACAGTTGCATGAGCTGCTGGGAGATCCATCCATCGTTCACACCGCGAAAATCGGACGACTACGGTGGGCCGGGCACGTAGCCAGAATGTCGGACAGTAACCCGGTGAAAGTGGTTCTCGACAACGATCCGACGGGCACAAGAAGGCAAGGTGCGCAGCGGGCAAGGTTGATCAATCAGGTGGAAGATGACTTGCGGATCCTCCGTAGACTGTGTGGTTGGCGACGTGTAGCCATGGACCGAGCCGAATGGAGAAGACTCTTATATACCGCACAGGCCACTTCGGCCTTAGTCTGAATAAATAATAAAATAATGTGTAGCATACTGATATCGTGGGTGCAAACACTACCTTTCACATGTATGTATGTACATATGCACAAATCGAGTATTCAAACATAGTAATTAATTTCCAATAACCGTAAAATTGATAATTGACACTTGTCGTAAGACGAGTTTGTACTAGTGTCTTCACTGAAGACGACCTTACTGTTGAGGTCGAAATACGTATCTGTCAAGGTACAATTAGGTGGTGGAATTAAATGGGATTGTACAAACTCGTCTTACGACAAGTGAAGACATTCCACTAAAAAGCTCAAAATAATTTTCTTAAGGTAATTGACTTTATAATTGAACTAAAGAACACATTTTTTTTCATCGAAACTTCAACAGTTCACCAAACTATCAGACTTTTATGTTGTTTGTCAAATTTTGGATCAAATCTCTCTAGACCAAATCGTAGAAATCAATCACTTAACTATGTTTGTTTACGTGGAGAACAAACAAATCGAACAAAAGTATATCGTGCACTACATTTATCAACGGCTTAACATCGCTCACGTGTGCACACGAAACCAAATTTCATTCAACAACCCCCCGTACTCGTTACAGGAAAGTTGATCACCGGCATGCGACTTCATTGAGCTGTTTCCATATTACGCGGACGGGTGGTGGTGATGACTAAATAATGGTTGCAATTTGTTACCACATCAGCGCAACCAGAATAATTAGAGTTTCATCGATTAACTTTTTGTTCGGTTGACTTGATCTATTAACGCCGGCTTTTCTTTCTCACCCGAATGCGATGCTGTGACACTGTCAAAGCATGCATCTTTGCTCACAATGTTGAAGCATGATGTCTTTTTTTTCGGGGTGTGTCTCCCCATGTGCGTTGTATGACAAACATCTTGGATCTGGCAGGCTTTGGAGATCGCTGGCGGCGACCACGGTGATGATGATGTTGATGACTATCACAAGGCAGTCGCACTGACTTGATGTTTAGCTTTCTCGTAATCAAGCCCAACCTCGGCAGAAGAGGTTTTTGCCTTGTGGCTTATGTTGATTGTTATTTGGTTGGCCAATGGGGAGTTATTCGAGATATGTTGTGCGGTACGGAACGTGTGAGAGCAACGCATGTGGTGTTGGGCAATCTCTGGTCAGTACTCTTAAGCTTAGTGCAGTTGGATTTATTGCGTTTGAATGTACAGAGGATGAATTAAATGCCACAGTGGCCACTGAACGGATGCAATTAAAGAATTCAATGCAATTTACCTAAGTTTAATTAAGATTACTTCACTTATGCTTCGTGCTATTGAGGTCGGTTTCAGGTGGAAAATACATACCTGGGTAGATAATTTAGTACTTCAATTAGAATAAAGAAATAACATTTTTTGGCGTTTAGAAGGATAATACATAAATAATATCTTATTTGAAAATTAAAAGGAGCAGAGTTTAAACTTTCAAAGTCGGGTCAACTGAATTGGAACTCACATCCTAACGAAGCTCTAAAAACACGTCCACGGGAATCCTCATCTCTTTTCTTATTTATAGCGCTCTTCCCTGAGTGCTATTTTAGGATAGCGCCCCATCTTCCCACCAGTGTTTTCTATTTTAGTTATAGCGACTTTATAAACATATTGAGTTCTCATCGGACGTTGCTAAAAGTAGTCATCTTTTTCTTCAATGGCTCTCCATTCCAACTGGAATTCGGCTAGCTGCTCAACTTAGTATTCTCTTAGCATTTCCTTAGTTATTAATTTAATGTTTTCTATGCCCGCCACTGCATGAGTATGTATTTTGTGTAACAAGCACAATATGCCCAAGAACTGGACACACTATGTCCAGAGAACCCATTCGAAAACATCCTTGACCAAATCGGGTTAACAGACAATTCGTCATAGTACTTAAATATATTACATTAACCTTTTGAAATGTTGACGTTGGACAACGTTTTACCCGAAGGTACTGGGTGTCAAATTAGAATCTAAATTTGGGGACCGTCACGAAATCATGCCAAATCAAGATTTTGAACGTTAATAGTTTTATCTTTCGATGGATTTTCGAGATTCATGTATCAATCGACTCCGAAATTCTCCAGCAATTTGTCAATTTCTTTGAAAATTTTGATAATCTACGATAAGCTATTGAAAATTTCAACTCCTGTCCTACCCAGTAGAAATATCAGAACCAACCAAACCAGTTCATGCATTGCCATAAGACATAAGAATGATGTAAGTAACGGGCCTTGTTACCCACTGTTTTATTTTCTCCGGGTATAAAAAAGGCCCATGATTTGCGCTCGAGCGTCATTTCTGTCCTCGGTGAGTGGTCACGGAGAGGGAAAACGGAGAGCGCATAGAACGATGGCGTTGGTCCTAGCATCGATGGCGGTGGTTTCTGCATCTGTAGCGGTTTAGCGGCAAACTATCGAGTGGCTATCGTCGGCATCAGCGGCACTCCAGTGAATATTCTTGCATGGTTTGTTGCAGGACCAATAAATTGGACCACCATTTTATACAAGGGAAGGTTGGTTTTGTGAAGAAGGTTGTGCAAAGTACAAATTGACCGCTTTGTGACGCCAGAAAGTTGCCGTCCAGAATCACGAACGCGCGTCGAAGGTAGATGCCACAAATATTTATTCGCATGGATGGCATCAGTGGCAGCCAAGTGAATTTTTCTCAAGATTCTGATTCGGTTTTGTTACTGTTTGTGACTGGGAAGGCGAATTATTGGAAATCAATCGGTTCTTTTAGGTATCACAATTTTATGGAAGCGAAGGATTAGCCGAGACGAATTTCGTTTAAAGTGAAAATTGTAATCGCTTGGTGACTACAGAAAGTTGTCGTCGGCAGCATAATCACGAGCGCGCGACTGCTACTCCTGCTTTCCATGCGAATAATTTTCTGCAGCTTCTCTCTCTGACGCGCGCTTGCGATTCTGCTACCGATCGAGAGAAACTATCTGAAATCACCAAACGATTAATTTGTACTTTGATCAAAATCCTCAAATTATGGCTTAAGAGCTGCTTTCCCGTACTGAAACAGGCAAGAAATTTTCGTACTGCTAATGCCGACGACGACAATCGCACGACCCACATCATTGGCGGGAGTAAAATGTCCGACAGTAGCTCCGCCGATGCCGATGGTGGGACCGCAGTCTGCTGTTCGCGACATCTCGAACGAAATAGCTCGCACGCACGCATAGCCGCTTTCTTGTAATCAATAAAGTTAACCTTGTAGCCACGCCCGTTTGGTGTATGTTACGGTTACACAATATTTGTACTCCTATCGATCAACAAAGAGGCGGGACTAATGGGCCTCATTCATTGATTATAAGAAAACAAAATCTGAAGGAAGATAACATCATCCCAGTTCGAGACAGCAGCACGTACGGACGTGTTTTTTGCTCGCGCATTTTTTCCAAGTGTTTTTTCTCGTTCGTTCGGTGTTTACGTTTTCGCTTCGTCGCTTTGGCGTTATTTTCTCCCGGACCCGTCATGGGAGACTCGGTGGCCGATTCGGTCGCGAGAAAAGTGCCTAAGCGCACTGCTCTTGGAGGCACGGGTAACTCCTCCAAGCAGCTTTCGCAGAGCAACGTGTTCTCGCCGTTGCCGCTCGATGACGCCGGCAATCCGCCGAAAAAGAGAAAGAAGCAGCAATCGCAGATGCCGCAGGTGCAAACTGAGCGGATGGAGAAGTGGCCTCAAGTGCACGTTCCGGCTTTGCAGTGAGGGAGTCAATCCAGATCACCACAAATCTATCGTGGAGTTCCTACAGGTCCACAAGTATGAGTTTTACACTCATGACCTCCCCGGCACGAAGCCGCTAAGACAAGGCCAGAAAGTATACTTTACTGGTCCATCTGGAGCATGGCTCAATCTCCTTCAAGGACCTGAAGCTGATCGGAGTAATCAACTACACCTGGCGATACGGGCCCGTGCATCGTGACGCGACGAAGTGCACGAAATGTTTCAACTTGGGCATGGCACCCGGAATTGCCACATGGCCGCGCGCTGCAACAAGTGTGGCGAACTGCACCCGACGGATGAGTGCGCCAACTGTGGCGAAAAAAATCGGGCCTCTACGAAAGGCTGTCCGAAACGCGCGGAGTTCCTTGAAATCCGAAGGAAAGCATCAATCAAAGCCCATCCGAAGAGGAACCGTGTTCCATTGATCGACGAGGTGAACCTTCTTGCTATCACGGCTCCCCGATGGGCGGTACCAGTACTTCCACCGTTACAGCCGCACAAGCGACTGGCCGCAGCAGCAGCATTGATTCAAGCCCCACCACCAGCTCCATCCTCCAGCGAAAGGCCGCTTCCTCCGCCTGGATTCCGTCGGCAGCCGGAGAATCAAACTGTCCCACCGGAAGAATCTGCTCCGTTCTACACCCCGGAGCAGCTGATGCCATTCTTCACCCAGCTCGCCACTCGGCTGCGTGGTTGCAAAACCCGATTCGACCAGGCCTTCACTCTTGGCATGTTCATCATTGAAAATGGCTGCTAGGGTGGTCCTGGTCAACTGGAACGCTGGCTCGCTAAAGAGCAAAACAATTGAGCTGAAGGATTTCCTTGAGTAGAAAGAAATAGACGTTGCATTTATCACCGAAACACACCTAAAACCGGAGATGAACGTCAAAATCCCGGACTTGCGATGCGTGCGACTCGACTGGCCGACCCGAGGCGGTGTGGTCATCGCTCTTCGCTACAACATCAATTGTCGTCTGGTTCCAAGCTTCCAGCTCAGTTGCATCGAGACCATCGGTGTCGAAATCACCACTTCTGTCGGCACATTCGTGCTCATCGCGGCGTACTGTCCAATGCAAGCCAAAGCCGGCGATGGATCATCGACTGCCCTTCGGAGGGACATCGTCAAGCTTACGCGGAGGTAAGGCCAGAATATCATTGCCGGCGACCTGAATACCGAACATCAAGCCTGGGGCAACAGTCACGGCAATCGAAACGGCACCATCTGGAGCAACGACATGGAGGAAGGCCACTACACGATCTTGAGCCCTGATTCCCCCACTCGGCTGAGTCGGTTCGGTGTCCACGCAACCCTCGACCTATACATAACCAACATGAACGACCACGTCTCGCAGCCGGTCGTCTACCAGGAGCTCAGTTCAGATCACTATCCGGTGGTGGCGGAAGTGCGCTCCTCGGTCAATCGACATCAGCAGTTCCGATGAAACTACCATCGAGGGAACTGGCAGCGGTTCCAGCACTGCGTCGCGTCGACAATACCATCGATTACGAGGTGCGTCCGGATACGCTGAAAGGTATCACCCCAACTATGCGGCATCGAAGAGGCAATCTTGGTCGCCAGAGAGCAGCATGTCCCTACGGATCGGTAGGTAAACAACTCCCTAAACATCGATACACTCACCAAAGATTTGATTCGATTGCGAAATGTCACTCGCAGGCAGTTTCAGCATACTGGACTGCCTGAGCTTAAGGCACGCTGCAATCGACTCACAAAAATTATCCAGTTCAGAATGGTGGACCTCAAAAATAACGATTTCTCGAATAAGATCCGCACTCTCCCAGAATATATTAAGCCGTCCTGGAAAATGACCAAAATATTAAAATCCAAGCCTCGGCCCATTCCACCTTTGATCCCACTAGACAATAATGGCTCTAAAGATCGCTTGAAATAGGTCGTCACTTCGTCAGCTCACACAATCTTGGGCAGAACATCGTCAGTCCACACGAAGCAGCCGTCAACGAGCATGCTAACAACATCCATTTGATTTCCAACGACTTCTCGGAGGAGTTGGAGATCTCAGCTGTCGAATTGAAGGCCTATATCAAATCATCGAAGAACATGAAGGTCCCAGGCTTCAACAGCATCCTGAATCTCGAGCTCAAACACATGAGTGCCACGTTCTTCGAGCATCTTTCACTGATCTTTAATCAGTGTGTCCGGCTCAGCTACTTCCCATCGTCCTGGGAGTCAGCGAAAGACATCCCCATCCGGAAGCCTGGGAAGGATCCTTCCTCCCCCAAAATTTATCGTCCCATCAGCCTTGTCTCAGGATTATCCAAGCTATTCGAAAAAGCTATTCATCATCGGTTACTTGAGTCTGTCGAAAATCTCAACATCTTGCTCGAGGAACAGTTTGGTTTCCGACGCGGTCGGTCAACTGTACACCAACTGACTCGAGTTACCAACGTCCTCAGACGGAACAAGTTTGTCTCGAAAACATCCGCCATGGCCTTACTCGATGTCGAGAAGGCATTTGACAATGTATGGCATGATGGCCTGGTGTACAAACTACAACGCTACAATCTTCCCAGCTACCTGGTGAAAATCGTCAACAATTATCTGTCGGCAAGGACATTCCGGGTCTCAATCAGTGGAGCGAGTTCCAATGCGCACAACATCGTTGCAGGCGTCCCCCGGGGCAGTATCCTCGGGCCCCTGCTTTTCAATTGGGTTTATTCTACGAGTCGAGTGACGTGAGGTTAGTCGATTTTAGCAATTCTCACGTGCGGTGACCATGTTATTCATTCTTCTCACGTCATTCGAGCAAGCTCACGTCACTCCACTCGTAGAATAAGCCCAAATCTGTTCGTCTCCGACATGCCAGAACCTCCAGAGGACGGCATTTTGTCTCTGTTCGTAGATGACACCTCCATCGTCTACAACGGTAAAGTGATCAGAGCGCTAGTGGTAAAATTCCAACGAGGCCTGGATGCCAGAGTGCCTCACCAGCTGGAAGATCTTGGCCTGGATGACAGAGTGCCTCACCAGCTGGAAGATCTTACTTAGCGGCTATGGGGTCTCTCGACCTTGAATCCGTAAACGAGCGGCTTAAGCGCCACCTCAATCAACATTGAGGGCCGCCCGTCTGTTTTTGTGCCCGGCAAGAATCCAGACCTCAGGGCAGGTTTCTTGAAAGAATTCAGTGGATGAGAAACGCACTAGCAAACCCGAACGGTTATGAAGTACTTCCGTTCTTTTTCGGCGAGATGACCGTCCCACGCGTAAATTTACGATGGCTAGTGATCGTGTAGCTCAAATTATCATCATTGGCAGAACCAACCTTCACAATTCTCCCTTCTCGTTTTAAGAACGGAAAAGGAGGGACTGAGCTTCCCTAGCAGTCCAAATAGGTGTAAAAATCACAAAATACGACAAAAAAAAACACTAACCGAACGACATCAAAAACCTTTAGTACCTAGACATAACAAACTCGTTGCATTTGAATGGAAAAACATTTATTTTTGTAGGGCAAAACGGCAACGATTAACAAGCATGCTTTTATTTGAATTTACAAACTTATCCTAGGATCATTTCACTTCCTCTTTTCCTTTCCTTTCTCTCTACTTTATCTTGTCTGTCTACTTCATGTGTGCGGTATTTATAATTTTAGCTAGCTTTTATGTGTGTGTGTGTGTGTGTCAATTCATTTACGCATGCGCATTTCTACTCACGGTACCGTGGATGTTTTCTGGTGCTCTGCTTTACCGACCTTTCCTGATGTGGCTCGCTGTCGAAATGGTATTGCGGCAACTCCACCAAGTGACCGCGAGGTTCGCGACCCGGCGAACGGTTCGATGATGATTGGTCTTGCTGAGGAACGGTTGCCAACGCGTGTCGTTGGACGCTGCGGATCGCAATGGCGATCGATGGCTGCTACACAATAGCAGACGGATGGCGGGGTTCGGACAATAACGATGGTCGAACAATACAGCGTCTCGTGGAACGCGCCACCGAAGATGGCAACAAAATGGATTCCGTGGGCAGCCGGAATGACTGCCCGGCTATGGACGAAATAATTCGTTTTGAAGGTGGCCGGCGTGGCCAAGACGGACGCAATGGTGACGGTGCAATCCCTTTCCGGTTCACGGACCAAAAGCCGCAACTCGGAGAGTTTTCAACGAAAGCGCGTGGATCGACGAAAACGGTGGCCGAGAGGGTTGGGCGATGCGGTCGATATCCAGAGGTCGGTAGAGGCGTCGGTTCGAATCTCGTTCACAAAAACTGGCAATAAGAAGCCGTCAAACGGCTGTTTGACGCGTATAAGCACACACATTTTGGAACACACATATTTCACAAATTACCTTCTTTTTCTAGGATACTCGCACAAAAATTACTAACGAACCGCACAACACTCTTTAACTGGACTTTAGCCTAACGGAAAGGAATAAACGTAAAATCTAAAACACTAAAGACTTCTAATGTCGTTTAAACATACCACAACAGATTCACGATACTAGAGACTAAAAAACTCGCACTCCCGGATCTTTCCACGGTCTCGGTTGAAATGATCCAGTGTGGTCCCAAATTGCCTCAGATAGGTCGTGAGGTTGTTCGAATCGTGTCCGGGGTTGTTGAACCTTCCCAAAGGCCATCAACCTTCCCGATCTAAATCTTTAGCCATCATAAACCTACGAATGAAACTGCCATCTCATTCCCTCATAACGTATCGGATCTGAAAGGGTTCTCATCCTTCTGAACCCTCTTAAGTCCCACCCCTTGGTTCAGACGGCCGTGGAAGATAACGAAGCGACCTGTGAAGCTTTGGCGGTGTTCATTTTAGATGAACTTGAACGTTCATTCTTTGAATGAACGTTTACGTGGAACATTTAACATATATGCGTTG
The DNA here is from genome assembly GCF_024139115.2 of Armigeres subalbatus. Lineage (NCBI taxonomy): Eukaryota > Metazoa > Arthropoda > Insecta > Diptera > Culicidae > Armigeres > Armigeres subalbatus. The sequence continues at coordinate 106,888,589 of NC_085140.1, read as the reverse complement.
AGTGAACTTGTCAGGTGTCGAATTGGTATCTATAATGAATAATTTATACACAAAAAGATCTAATGAACATTGAACCATAACTTGAATACAAGATTTACATATTTAGAATAGCCATCATGTTACAATCTGTATCAACGCGACGAAGACCCAGGTCATAATTTTCCCCCACTCTAAATCCCCTAAACATGTTCCGCCTGGGGACTGTAAAATCATCCTCAATGGCACGACTGTGGAATGGGCCAATGAGGCCGACTACCTTGGCTTGACCCTCGACAGCAAGCTTATTTTCAGGTTGAAACTACTGTACCCTTTGATCAACCGTCGGTCGTCATTGTCCCTGAAAAATAAGCTTGCTGTCTACAAGCAAATCATCCTCCCTGTGATCGAATACGGCATGCCGGTCTGGGAGAGCTGCGCTAAAATCCACCACCTCAAACTTCAACGGGTCCAAAACGAATTCCTGAGGATGATCCTCAACACGCCTCCCAGGACAAGAACATCTGAGGTCCAGCGTCTGGCCGGGATAAAAACCTTACATGAACGCTTTGGTGAGTGTAAAGAAAAGTTTAGGGTCCGTTGCTTGCACTCGGACCAAGAAGAGCTTAGGGCGCTAGTTTCAATCTAGGTTATCAAATTTTTATTGTAAATATTAGTGTTCATAGTAGTTAGGTTATCAAATTTCACAAACAAATCGATGCCTCCAAAAGGATAAAATGTAGAAATAGAAGTTAAATTTCATTATATAAAAATAACATTAAAAAACAAAAGAAATGCTGTGTAAAACAAAAAAATTAAAATAAATTAATTTAAAGTTAAAAAAAAAGTTATTGTTTTTCGTAGTAATGCGCTTTTGTCGTCCCTTTAACACCCAAAAGGCCAAGCTCTTTGAGAAAGCGATTTTTGATTTTGAAAAAATCATAACTTTTTTATTTTTTGTCCAATCTTGATGAAATTTTGACACAAGGTCCAATTTTTATTCTAGTTTTGGCTGCACACTGAGTTTTTCGGAATTTCTGGATGGTACCGGAATTATTCCAGATTCCCTTGGGGTATCAGCAAACTGGTGTTTGGGGTATTTCGCCAGTTACTCAACTTTTCTCCATGGAACCCATATCAAACAGTATAAAACAATATTGCCACACTAATAACGAGTCTCATAGCGATTTTTCCGAAAGTAAATCTTCCATACGGACATCCCCAGGAAGCTCCCAAATGTCCCCAGGGAACCTGTAATGGGGACAATTTCGATCTTGCTTCGAAACATGTCGTGCGACGGCTCTTTCTTCACAATTTTTCATGATTATTTTTTTTTCCTGTTCGGGTGTGCCACTGCGACCAATTATTAGATCTATTGTAGCGTTACCCGTATCCTTAGTGCTTAAGTGCATGTCGAATTACTCCAGTGCTATTGAGAAGCAATGCAGTATCGGTTTCGATACAGTTGTTGTTTTGTTTTTCAAGACCATCATGACAAGGTCCCGCTATTTAGACCCTTCATAGAGAGCAATCCCATTGAAGGCGCGCCCCTTATCAATTGGAAATCAATCCTTTCTTGAGAAAACAGAACAGTAATACTGTTTTTGGCCATGCATCGGAGCCCTAGCCACATCCTTGTCTTGCTTCTAGAATATCACCAGTGAAACAATGAAAACACGGTATTTAGCACTGTCTACAAGACCATTTCAAGCAAGAGAATTTGTTCAGTAATAAGAACTTCCGTGTGTTCCTCTCACTACCATTGTTCACCAGTTCAAGAAGAGTTAGTACGTATTTAAACCCCTAACTCGATTTTTTCAGCAGTCAGTTCAGCCTAGGACCGGGTACTGAGGTTTTTTAACTAACTGCTTGAAAAGCTGTTTCCGCTGCATACAGTCTAGCCTCAAACAAGAGGAATTCGAGTCTTTCAACTGTCTGCAAGGTAACATTAATTATGTTTTATTTCTGAGACTGTTGTTGGTAGCGAGGACTAATTACGATGAATCCTTAATTACCACAACTTATTGCCCTAGCTAGAAAAATGGATTCGGTGTCAAAGGACTAATTTGTTAATATTTTTCCAAAAGTTTTCCTAATTCAGGATTTTGATAAACTCCAGTCGTTTTACTTCTCAATATATTATCTAAATTTCAGAAAAATTCTAACTACTATTCTTTGAGTTACATATATAATTGGGCAATGTTTAAGCGGCTGCATATCTAGTATATTTAGAGAATTTTCAGTTCGTTAACCTGCTGTGACCCTTGGATCCTGGAAGGACATTCACGATGGAATCCACTAATGACAACCACAATGAACAGTTTACTCCCCTTGCGTTCTTGTATGCACAAATCTCAATAGATGATCAACATAACTAAAATTAGCTCTGGCTGAGTAAGGCTGGGCCACGATGACCAACCAAATTGAATATTTTCCTCAAAAGTTGGTAAAATATGACAAAAAAGTTCTTGGTGGAGTTCCTGAAGGGATTTCCGGAGGAAACTACGATTTTTTTGACGTTTCATTAGAAATTCCTTTGTAAACCCTATGGAAACTGCGGAAACTCATATAGGCATTTTTTTCAAAAACCATCAAGGTTCTCGTTAAGAAATTCCTTTAGTAAAACCACAGTTGTAAAACTATAGAATATTCTTTTAGGATTTAATTCGGAAATTTATTCAGGAATGAAATAGTTTCCGAAAGAATTCCTTAAACAATTTCCGGAAAAAATGTTGAAAATATCTTCGAAAGGGGTTCAGAAAGGACTCTCTGAGGGAATAGCGAAAAGAAAGTAAAGACATTTCTGTCAAAATTTCAATAAAGACATTTCTGTCAAAATTCTTGAAGGAATTTCCGAAAGAACTTAGTGTAAAAATACTTCGTCCGAGCTTGGCCAACTTCATTATTGATCCCACGACGGACTTCTAACAAATCACACCAAAGAAATAAAAAACCGAACTAGCTTGTTTGCTTGCATGCTGAATGTAGACTCATTTATTCATCATAAGGAACAAAGGTTTGGGCACGCAGGCCTTGCTTATTATGTGCATAGTTATTAGTATTTTGACGTAAACTACGTCTAAGGGGAAGACTCGGATACAGGGTGACAAATGAAAATTTCCAAATTCGAGACCGTCACGAAATCATGTAAGATTTTGAACTTTAATAGCGCCTTTATCTTCCGATGGATTTTTGAGATTTTTATATCAATCGATTCGGAAATTCTCTACCAATTTGTCAATTATATTGAAACTTCGGGTTATGAATGTTAAAATAGGGTATCGGATCATTTTGGCAGCAACCGCTTTTCTTGTCCGCAAGAGTCTCGTTTCCGCCGTCGCCGTTCAGTGCGGTTGGCTTTTGGACTCTCCTTTTTGTGCGGTGTTTCGCACAAAAAGTAGAACAATGGAGCCGGACCAGCGACCGCGGTCGAAACAAATGTAACAAAAATGCGTAATGTAGTGCATGGTGTACACGGATAAAAATATAAAAGCTAAAAAGATTAAAATTTAAGCTAAAACGATATTCGGTCTATCCACTCATTGCTAGGATTATTTTCGATTTAATCTTTTGAAAGATAAATTTGATTTAATCATTGCAAGGCTTTCTTTGTCATGATTTTAAGCAATGGAGCCGGTGTTCATATTGTTTACATCTAAATTAACAAAAAAAACTTTTGAAAATTGCAACTAAGAGTCAACGTCACGACATTGAAAATTAATTTGAAAAAAGACGGGATTTGCATGGGGATAAAAATTGATTATAAAACATAAAAGAACAAGGGCAAAAATGAGTTCCTCAGAGTGGAATTATGATCAAGAGCGGGTAATTAAAGTTCATTTTTAGCAGCATTTCCATGAAATATTTGTAACTTGGGTAGTTGCTTGGGTTGCATATGAAAACACAGGAAAACCTATTGTTTTTGTGGGATTACCAAGGGTAACGACACAAGTTTTTCTGGGCTGAAAAGTATCGATAAACGATAGTAAATCCCACAAGAAATACAACAATACTCGTAGAGGATATGCCGTTTATCTTTTTTCAGGGATATGTTTTCGCCATAGAAAAATTTATATCGTTCCCCTTGGAGCATTCATCGGTTCGGCGCAAGTCGGGAACAAAATCAATAAAAAAAGAGTTTCTTTTTGTATTGCACGGTTCAGTTTTGCGTAATCTTTTCGCTGGCTGCGCAAAGCCGGACTAGTCGAGCAAGAACTGGAAGCTGGAAGCTGGAAACTGGAAGCTGGAACAACCTGAAAAAATATGAAATATGGCTGCGATTCTACCTACCTTGCTGAGCGATAAAAGTAAAATGAATGTTTTTCTCAAGTCTCAAGAGTAGTAGAGCTAGCTTGTTAAGCATTTGAAACTTTATTTTTTGGAAAATCGTTGCAATGCTTAAAAAGCATGTTAAGCTACATTTATTTATAATCCTTGTGACAATTATAATTGGAAAATGCTTTAGAAGGAATAAACAGTAAGCTAACAAGCTTTTTTCATTTTATCCGTGTATAAAAGGGGTCCAGATAGGGGCATGTTTGTGCAGGCATGAGACGATCAATTCTCGCGTGATTTTTGAAAACGTCGTAAGTCCAAATGAGAGACTCTCTTTCATTAGGCTCTCTTTCGCTAATCTCTAGGCTATTTTAAAATTTGTTGCAATATTTTCACCTCAGCACACTAGAGAAAGCAATTTTTTCAGATCGGTGCTGGAAAATCCAATGTAAATGTTAGTATTGCTTTGTAATAATCGAGAGAAAGTAAACAAAGAGAGCCTCTCTTTTGGACTTACGACGTTTTCAAAAATCACGCGAGAATTGTTATCGATGCCAATGCCCTTGCTAGTAATGCAATCAATTTATATTAAAAACGACTTTGGAAAATGCATTTTTGCAAACTGAAAACTAATAAAGGCCGTTACACATATTTATTAAAAATTATGGTCTCCGCAAAGTCAAGGGGAGGTAATCTTCTTCTTCTTCTTCTTCTATTGCATCGAGCGGCATGAAAATTTGAATGCAGAGGTTTTGGGGCCAGGGAAGGTTCTTAAGATGGTTAGAGACCCCTCTCCTATTTGAAACCTGGCTCATATACAAATAAAACACCAATTTCATCATAACTCGAGATCAAGCAAATGGAAACAAATTTGGCGTGTGGAGGTTTTGGAAGAGAAGACATGTTTCTGTGGTGATTTGCAACGCCTCCTAATTCTGGAAAGGGGGGCTCCCATACAAATGAAACAAAAATTTCTGCATAACTCAAGAATTAATCAGAGAATAAATCAATTTTAGGCGAAGCAAAGTTCGACAGGTCTGCTAGTAAAAAAAAACATTCAAATGAAAAAAAAATAAAATTAAAAAAAACTTCTCGGATTTGTTAAAGAATGTTTAGAAAGTTCTCAAAATATACCGGAAATTTTTTGTTGCCCCTTTCGTTGTTATTTTTAAGCAAAATGACAATTTGGGTGAGACACATTTAAAAAAAATATTCATATCGGCCTAATAATATTTTGTCCAATAAAATGCGTGCCTGAATCAGAAGGATTTAACTTTGATTCAGGAAGTGTGAATGTACTTAAGATATTTTTATAATACGTGGGTGCAATAATGCGGTACTTATTGTACACGACAAAAGCTTCGGAACGCATACGTTCTTGAAACAGGCTATATGAGATACAATAGAGCTATCACCTTCTTGCTCCCTGATTCAAAAGTCTTGCAATGATATTAATAAAATGTTTGCACGAATACTTCATCCATAATGACACACAGAAAAAAATAATGAAAAGTAATCGACGCGTAAATAATAAAGACGTGGAAAATTACACTATTCTGGGCGTACATGGATCTTTTCCAACAAGATTGACCTAAATGTATGCAATTCACTTAGCATTATGACACTTATTCGTATAAAAAGTGACATAATGCAATACAAATTGCATACATTCAGGTGATAATATCGTTTAAATTTACGCTCTTTTTGGCATTCCCTTTATGTGCATTACTATCGTGTAAATTTCAACAACTTTTTATATCTGTGCACTCAGTTGGTAGAATCATACTCAAATCTGAATCATCGAGGTTTCATGCACGAGCTAACTCGCCTGCGATTCTGTAGGGGAAGCATCGCGCTTGAGTTTCTCGGACAGAATCGCATCGCTTCGCTCACTCACCGAAAAATGATTTCGTTCTAAAAAGCGTCAAAACGCAATCGAGACGTATGTTTTGTTTATATATAATTATTAGCCATTGTTTTAGACAAAAAATAGTTAATTCAATGCATTCAACAATGAAGAACACGTAAATATCATGCAATGATGCAAATTGCGATTCAAATCATGAGCAAATCTCTCGGACATAATTCTGATGGGATTTGACTCACGCATGGTTTGAATCGCCGATGAGATTTGAGATTTTGAGATTTTACCAACACTGCCAGACAGTAGGAGTTAGAATGTAATAACGCACACACTATCTTTTCCCGTCCGCAACGTTTACTACTCACGCGCACCACAACCAAATTAATTGGGTTTTGGTACATGATTGACATTTTATGATTTCTAGTGATGCACGAAAAACAAGATATGCCTATGATTGGAATGTTTCTGAATAATAAATGTTGCAAACGGAAAACAGAATGCTTCCCTAGGGCTTCTTCTATTGAAATATTTCATCAAATGCTTCAAAACCCAAATGTAGGCAATTCGGATCCAAGAAAGGCATCATTACCACTAAGGACTAAATTTGGGTTTTCATAGTAAATTTTTTAAATAATTGACGTATCCAACAATTTTCATATCTTAAGATACGCTACTTTTCTTCGAAACCAGTGACATAAGTAATCAAATGAATTTTCTAAAAATATTCATGCATGATGGCACTACAATCCTCAATAAACAAAACTGCCTTATACGTAGTTTACGTTGGGCGGTTGTGTCTTGTACATAACACTTCTGATTTTTTTTTTGTAGCACCGACTTCAAAAATAGTTTACATTAGGGAACCGAAGGAATTCCCGCAGAAAAATCAGAAAGAATCTTTTCAGTAAATTTCGAAAAAATGTTCTAGGAAATTCCTAGAAAAAAAATCCGAATGGTTCCCAAAAGCAATTTCGGAAGAAATTTCTTTGAATGAATTGCTGAAGTTTTCTGGAAAATCAAAAGAAATTGAGAATATTGTGACGGAATTACTAAGGGAAATGTCCAAGAACTTCTTCCTAAAGTTACCAAAGAGTTTTAAAAGGATTACCAGTATAAATTCCCAAGGAATTACTTAAGGTAGTTCTGAAAGAATTCCTATGGGAATTTAAGGACAAGTTGTGAAAGTATTTGCTAAGGAACCCCTAAAGGAATTTCTAAAAAAATTCCAACGTTTTTTTTTTCTAAAAAAAATCTGAAGGAATTCCTAAAATAATCCTCCATATTAATTTCCGAAGAAATTCCTAAGCAAACTTTCAAAGACTATACATATTTCTGAAGGAATCTATAAATGAATTTCTGAAGGAATTTTTAGAGGAATTCTAAAATATTTTTCGTCGATATTTCAAAAGGAATTTGCGAATGATTTTCGGAAGATATATCCGGAAGAATTTCTAAGGGAATTACGAAAGAATTCCTAAAGGATTTTATGAAGCAACTCCTAAAGCAATTTCCTACGAAATTTCCAAAAGAACGAACCTTAACGAATTTCCTAAGGTTTTTTTAAACAAAGGAATACGTGGAGGAAATTCTCACGTCATTCCTGAGGTATATTTTAAGGAATATCCGAAAGAATTTCCGAAGAACTTTCTGGAACTCGTTTTTGTAGAACTTTTTGAGGCAATTTTCTAGGGAATTCCTTAACGAATCTTCAAAGGAATCTCTGGAGGAAATTGCGAATAAATTACTGGGAAAAATTCCAAAGGAATTCTTGAAGAAACCTAGGAATTACATCAGAAATACCAGTAGGCATTTTCTCTGAAATTCTATTAGGAATTTTTTCGTAATTTCCTTTGAGAATTCCTTCGGGAATTCTGTCATAAAATCCTTCAAAAATACCTTTATGGATTCCTCTGGAAATTCATTTAGGCATTCTTTAGGGAAGTATTTCACCTTCAAAAACTCTTTTAAAAGTTTTTTTAGGAATTATTTTCGAAAATCCATTCAGGTTCTCTTTAGGGAATGCCTTCGAATAATGATTTGGAAATTCCTGCACTAAACCCTACAAAAATTTCTTCAAAATCGCCTACTAAAATTTATTTGGGAACTCCTCCAGAATTCCATTTTTTAAATAATCAAAAAAATACCGCCCGGAATTCCATCGGATATTCTTCCAGGGACTTCTTTAAAAGATTATTCGAAAAACCTTCGATATTTCCTTCGGAGATTTCTCCAGTTTTTTTTTCGAAAGATCTTCCAGGAAATCCTTAGAAATTTATTGAAAATGAGGTTGTTTGCAATGTAGTTACTTATTGAATTTTCGAAACAAAAAATCCTAAAATAAACAACAAACACTAAAAGACTTTCGGAAAGATGAAGGCATTTTCAAATAAATTCCTGCAGGAAGTTCTGGAAGAATTCCCGGAGAATGTTTTAAAGGAATTGCTGGAAGAAGTTCTGAAAAAATTTCTTGTGCAAATTTTGAATGAATTTCTTATGGATATTTAGAAGAATTCTTTCCAGCGATTCATGAAAAAATTGCCGAAACAATTTCAAAAGGAAAAATTTTTAACACAATTCTCAAAAAAAAAATACGTAGACATCCTCAATGAATGGAATTTTTTGAGGAATTCCTTAAGAAATTTCCACAGGAATTGCTAAAGAAACTTCCAAAGGAATTCCTCAAGGAGTCTCCGAAGGAGAATGTAAGAATTCGTTGAACAAAATCCAAAAGCATTCCTTAAGCAATTTCCGAAAAAAAAGTCGTAAAGGATTTTCTGAAGAATTCCTTAATGAAAATTCTTAAGGAATTTTCGGAGAAATTTTGTAAGGGATCTCCGAAGTAATACTCAAATTCCTAATTCCTAAATAATCTTTTAAGGTTAAAAAAAATAAAAACTTTCGGTGGAATATCTGGAGGAATTATCAAATAAATTTTTTGATTTATTTCCAAACTAATTTCTGGAGTATTTTTGAAGGAATTCATAAATGAATGTTTGAACGATACTTCTTTGAATATTCTCAGAAATTCCAGGAATTTTACAATAAGGCTTTTACAATACAGTATTAAATAATTTACTGACAACACAATAAAATTACATTTTCGTGATGTTTTAAAATACCTGACTTTTAACTAAATAATTTGAATAAATACTATGCAGCGAGGCGACAACGCTTTATTTCTGGGTTACAATGGCTGTGAATAAGAAAATAAGAAGCGTTTTTAACTGAGGCTCGTAATATTTGCTCAGCAATATTTGATTTGCTGATGCTCAGCAAGTGGTTTTGTCAGTTATATTCAAAAATTTATTTTAAAACATAAATTACTTACTCGGGAGTCGGAATAAAAAAATCGGTAAAGCATTCGCAGTTGGGATTTAATTATTTTGCTAAATCAGTTTATCTTATAAGCCAACTGGAACTAGGAAGTAGTACAAATCTAAACACAAAGAAAACTGATCAAATAAATTGATTTAAATAAATAAAAAAAATCGCAAAATAACTAATGTGCAACTTAACTTGAAATTTCTAAACTGCAATAATTTACCTGCACCAATGCCAGATGCTTTAAGAACGGGGACGATTTAGGCATGCATCTAGGCCCCACAAAAGCATATGAACCACAACAAACCCATTTTGCGAGTCACCTACAAATTTAGGTACCCGACTGAATGAGGCCTTGGTTTAATGCATTCCAAAGATCAGTTTAACAATTTATGTATTATTATACTATATAAAGCCTCATTCAAATTCACAAACTAATCAATCAACTTATTAATTAACCAAGACAATGTATGTCACTACACCAACTTAGAGACACCATCGTTTGAATTGAATTTTGACGAGATCCACCTTAACAACATGTATGAACTGTCAAAAAGACTAGTTCCAATAAATTCCACCACGCTTTATTTTCGCAGATACGTATTTCGCCTTCAATTATTAGGCCGTTTTCATTGTCTCGTGCTTGACTCGACTCGACTTAAGTTAATTGATTTTTTTATTGCGATTAGTCATCGGCGTGGTAAAATTATATCGGTGGCGCGCCAACCCAAAATCGTCTGCGGCGGCGGCGCGAGTAAAACCACCGGCGGTGGCGGCGGCGTAGCGCGGCGGCGCACAGGTCTGGTCTGTGGTCACTTTGGCCACTCTTGTGACGCCCGGAATGCCCCCAGGGAACCTGTAAAGGGGACAATTTCGATTTTGCTCGAAATACGAGATGTGGAGAAGTGACTGTATCACCTAAATTTTCTTTGATTTTTTTTGTGAATTTTAGGTCATTGTTTCATCGTCGCTTAAGGTCTTGAGCGACTAAAACCAAAACGTGATATAAAAAAACTGGTCATTGTTGCTTAGTGTAGGGTTTTATGATGGTGCTATGACGTCATAGTGCATGACGTGCACTAAGACAAGGGAACGCAATGAGAATAGATAGAAGGTGAGGAAGAAGACCAAATGCAAGCGTATTAGTGGATGAGGAAAAATGTAAATAGCAAATGGTGACGTACATATTTGCACGGCTTCTTATGGGAGCTAGTTCGAATGTAGTAGTGAAAGCTTTTTCGCTATACACGAAAGGCACGCACACAATATATGGATATCCATACCTTAGGATTTATTGTCATTGAAGGGAACGGAGAGAAAAGGGAGGCCTCTGAGGAAGAGCTTGGGGGAGAGAGACGTTCGGACAGGAGGAGGGCGGATGTGTAAAAGAATCCGGATTCATGGCGGTTGCCAAGTTGCGGGCCGGGAGGATTACGACGAGGGCCCAGGACACTACAAATGGCGATGAGGATAAAAGCGTGAGTAGTAAGTGTAAATATGCATTTCCGATTTTCTTTCAATTGAAAAAATCGAAAGAAATATAAACAAGGAGGAGAAGGATTCTGCATGTCGCAGAGATGCACTGTGTGCCAACTGAATGCCCTGTTGAAAACAAAGAAATGCGAACGTAACGAGTATGGGTCCTACTGGGAATTTTATATGCACTGATAAAAAACCTGTGTTCGATTTTGTGTTTATTTGGTGATTTTTTTGGACTGATTTGGAAATCAGTTGGTTGAGTAGATTTCTGATTTAGGAATCAGTAAAACTGGTGCGACATATGATATATGATATGATACATATGATATGAGGTTGAGAAAGGATTGCTGATCTGAAAGTCGATTGGTGCTAGCTGATTCAGTGTTCAGGGTATATTGCTCTATGTCTAATATTCACCGCGGGAAACGCTAGTATCATTTTATATACTAAATGATAATAACACTTATTATCATTTAGTATATTGAGTGTTTCTAGCGTTTCACGCTGTTTATATTAGACATAGAGCAATGTACCCTTAGACAAGTTGTAGAGGGGAATCAGCGCTATAAATCCGCCATACAACACTTTTCGGAATTCCGCCTCTGGAACGAGTTATTGGCTGAATACTAAATGATAATGAAATAATAAGTTCAATCCCTGATTACGACGAGGGCCCACACACTTAACTTATTTTACAGTATTCGGTAAATTTTATCGAAATCTCAACAGCAGAACTGTTCGGTAATTATTTTACAGATTTTTTTGTAATTTTGTCCATTGTTCAAATGTCAAAATCACCGAAAATCAGTTAAATTATTTACCGAACAGTTCTGCTGTTGAGATTTCGGTAAAATTTTACCGAATTCGGCGATTTATTTTAAGTGTGAGGACACTACACTTGGCTAGCTTAGCTTGATTGGCCGAGAAACAACAAATATGCACTGCTCTCCAGTTGAAAAGCATTCTTGGGATTGGAAAACTATTCTCACTGTACATGCTTCGGAGTTTCATTATTTCAAGATCAATAACGATGCCGGCCACGTCCTTACAGTCAATTTAGGACTAGGAGAGGAAAATTAGTTCGACACTCATTGCTACAAGAGACCGAGAAATGATCTGCATCACCGTGAGCCCGACGGGAAAGGGATAGTTGGTTAGTTCAGAAGGTAATTCATGGGAAGTCTTCTCTGTAAGCGACTAAATATTTATTCTGAGCGAGGTTATTTTCAAGGCACGAAGAAGACATCCGAGTTTCACATCAATCCAACGCTTCGTTTAACAAGCTTCTAGAACACGACCGATCCCGCTCTAATAAATTGCCTTCTCTTCGATACAGAAATTAGTTTTTCCATTTCGCGTTCTCCCAGAACAACTGATGTGCCCAGCACCAACACGATCGATCCCCCACCAACTAATTTTATGCTCTTCGATGCAGAAATTAATTTTATCACTTCACGTTCTCCCGCAGGCCTGGTAGCGAGTCACTTTTTTTGAGATTATTTACCATATATTCTCGTACTGCATGTTAGAGCAGCTCTCAAATGTTGATCAATAACGGAATCGACCAAGTCATTACAGTCATGATTGCAGCTGGGAAAGCACATTCCCATCATATGTGTAGTTATTGTTGCTACTAGAGACCGAGGAAACCTCTGCATCCCCACAATTACCAAGGGAAGAAAGTTGTGTTAGTTGGGTGGAGTTACTAGAAACATAGATTGGGAGTGCGGATAATTTTATACACAACAGTATTAGCATTTCCTTATCTGAGCTTTTAGAATAGATTCATGATTATAGTTATTTGTTTATTACAGGGAAATTCGCTGCCATATAGTAAATTTTAACGACATAAATGGCTCAAATAAACCGTTCATAAGCTATTCAAAAACTTAAGCAAAATACTCATTTGACCATATCCTGCTCATCAAGCACTATCGATTCTTCCACGGTCATCGACATCAAACCATGTTCAGATTGATTTTCACAGAAGGAATTGGTGGTGGGGATTCTCATCGATTTGTTTTCGGCGAAAAATGACAAAACAAAACTTTGCCAGACTGTCCGGACGTTTCGGTCGATTTACTGGCCTTCGATCATCTTCTGCTTAGTGTTCGCATATATTGTTTAATATATTGTTAAAAAGCACATTGAATTTTACAAAATAATAACATACAATCTTTCAGTCACTTATTTTCTAACAGACAGCCATTACTATATATAATATATTGTAAACATCAGAAGGAATTGGAGGGAAAACTCCAAGGAATTCCTGTTGTAATTGCCGAAGAAATTACTGAATGGGGACATTTGCAAAGTTTAGAAAATTTCCCATTATGGTAATCCAAATAGCTCCCCATAAATCAGAATTTGAAATAATCAGAATTTTTTATGAAATCCATGTTTCTTTATTTGCAAACTCACATTCAGATACATTCATTGTACACCCAAAACAATTCTGTGTGACATTCTTTGTATTAAGCATTTTGTATCAAATCTCGCATTCAAACCGATCAGAGAATGTCATACTTGTTAATACATCTCATTGCATTAAGTCGGTTTATTTGGTTTCGATCAATACATCCAAACGAATCTAGTTGGCTCCTCCTAGAACAAGTATATGAATCGTGTACAGCAATATGACTTTAACCCACACAGTCTTCCTGATTCCATTTAGCTTGATAACGGAAAAGGACACAAATATGCATGATGCTTATTCCATACTCGTATCATTCATTGCTATCCCTGTTACCCTTCCACTTGTCACATCCGCATAGCATGAAACGTGGATTATGATTGCCTTTGGGCACGTCGTTCCTCATCTGGTAAATAGTCCAGATGGTTGGCGCGTCAGTCAAGATGTGCTAATGGTGGAGGGTCCGGGTTTGATTCCCGTCTTTGACCGAATTTTTTTGTATGGTTGCTGAGGTTGTCGAAGTATACAGCATTGCACTCCTCGATGGGGGAGTGTAAAATTAGATTCAATGTAGACACTAACACATAACCAGTTCTTATTTTCTCGTGGCCGGAGACCTAATGCAAGGGCCTGCCGTTTACTTAATACAATCTGAGCATTTGTCGCAAATTATGGCAAACTGTACACGAAACTAATGCGAGATTGCAATAAAATGTTGCAATCTCTGGTTGGGTGTATGGACTATTAATTTTCGATTGAATATGGATCATTGAATATTTATAAACATTCCATAAATTATGAATAACATTATTTCAGGCATTGCAATATCATCTGAGCACAGGATATCATCTTTGCTGGTGCAAAGATATTATCCCTAATCAAAGAGCACTCTGGAAAGATATTATCATTTGAGCATTTGATGATGATCCTGATAGCGAGCGCGGTTCGGGGTTTGTTCACGTTGCGAGGGCGTTGCTACAACAAAAGCAGTGAAAAAACTTTTCTCCATGGCGAACATTGCACTTTGTTTACTGAGCAGATAGATAACTAAGATCGATATCCCAGCATATCATCAGTATCTTTGCTCAGAAGATCGAATGATGGGATAACTTGCAATGCCTGAATTATTTTGAATGAACAAACTGAGAAATGACAGAATCCGATTTACAACGGTGATTAAATTTAAGTAAGGCTAACTATTTATGTTTTTTTTTCTACACACAGTAATCATTCTCATTGGCATTAAATCAAATCGTACAGTCAACAGTTGAAAAGGTTCGCATTTTCTATTTGACAACTCGTTGAAATTGTTTAAAGAAATTATATGTACTTCACTTTTTCTTTCAATACACCGGAACAAGTCTTGCGCTATGCATCAGCTTTCACGTTTCCTCCCCGGCTCCCCCTCATTCAACAAAACCGAAACGATCATACGAATTGAACGTTCACCAGCGTAGCGCAGGGCACTCTGAGTGTAGAGATCACTTTTGCACGTACGAAACCACCACCACTGAACCGTCGCTATCGGCGGCGTTGCGCAGTTTCACAACCGAAAAAAAGGCAATTCCTTTTTCCGCCGCATCAAACGAGGTCAATCGAAACTATTTCCCGCACGCTGCGCGATGTTTTGCCACCTGCGCCCCCTTCCGTGCTTCGGTTCACTCGCCGTTCGATAACTCGTTCCGATCGTGTTCAACACAACTCGCCGTGATCACGCTCACACGTTGGTCTTGCTCATTAACATCCACTCATTGAAGTATTTGATAAAAAAAATCTTTTTGTTTAGAAAAATAGAAGCTATTTAGCAAAGCACTAACCAATCAGGATGACGAAGAAGACGTTGGAGAACTTGAAGATCCGAATCAACACACTTGAAACACGCGCGCACCGAGACGATAGCCTTTAAGACGAACCAACTGGCCATGCGACCAGTTCCACCGGACAGAAAGGAAAAGGAACCACTACTCAACAATCACAAGGCAGCATAGAAGAAAAAAAACTTGAATGAACCGACTTAACCAAGCTGGCTGAACTCTTGGGAACGCGAGAAAACCGTGGTACCGGCCGAGACGAATGCTGAGCCAAGACTGAACCACACTGAACTTGGCTGACGCGATCGCAGTCCGCGGAGCTCCCCGTGCTGCTCGGTTCGGTTCGGATGCAAGAAATCCGGCTTGGTGCTACTCGGCATCTTTGCTTGCATTTGCCGTCTCGGCTGCAGCATCTAGGATTTCTAGGATTTCTACTTTTTGATCTCCAGTGGGAAAGGTATTCAAATTTTTATGAATGTGAATATGAATAATTAAATAAGGTCGGTCCAAGTCAAAGTCAAGGATTTCATCCGTTGTCATTTCTGTTGAATTGAACTCAGATGTTTAACTCACGTGCCTCACAGCAGAACTTCAACTTATCTCAGAATATAAAAGAAAAATTCAATCTCGCCATAGGCGAATTAATCTGCTTTTTTTACGGATGGATTTTCGATCGAAGGATGCTGGTTGATGGTATCCATGGTATCGGTTTTGCGAGTAAGCAACACTTCGAAAGACTCATCGAAGTGGTTTATGCGAGGCTGACATTGTGACACCGGGCGTCCGCTCAACGGCCCACTCTTCACTTTGGATTCATTCGTACCTACCGTGGGACTGAGGTGATGTTGCTACAAGCCACATCTACCGATAAGGAAACTGAAATCATTCTTAGTGGTTGAAAAACCAGTATCGACATAAAAATAGCTTAAGAAATAGTACTCGCTAGCTGTATTGTCGTCTTTCAGGTCATTTAGCATTTATTCATCACGAAATCTTATAACTAAGTTGATATTCAATCTACTGTATATCATGTATGCCCCTAAGAAGTTAAAAATTAAAAGACGAAATTGGAAGTCATATTCAGCATGATCTGCTTTGTAGACAACGCGT
Organism: Armigeres subalbatus; assembly: GCF_024139115.2. Taxonomy (NCBI): domain Eukaryota; kingdom Metazoa; phylum Arthropoda; class Insecta; order Diptera; family Culicidae; genus Armigeres; species Armigeres subalbatus. Next base: position 106,872,340 of record NC_085140.1, on the reverse strand, counting down.
CTGAGAGAAGTATTTCTTTCAAACACGATATGGATCACAAGTGCTTAACTACCAACAAATGCTTTAAAAACAGATGTTATGGAGAGTTTTTTTTTAGAAATAAATAATCGTTTGATCAACAATAGCTTGATTAAATTCAATACCCATGACATTAAATAATTCAATATCATTGACGTTGATCTTGAAACACGGAAGTTATTCAATTATCAAATTATATGACAGCAAACTAAAAATTTAGCACATTTGATTTAGCATTACTGTGCGAAGTTGGTGGTGATCTACCGCATGGTTTTAATTCAGAAAGAAATGGCAAATTTCTCTTTTCGTCACTTTTTATTCTCACTATGATGATGACAGCAAATGGTGGGGATATGCGAATAGAGGTATTAAATTAATGAGAAAGATTGCCGCTGTTGTTACTGTGGTGGAAAATATTTTGCTTCCTGGAATACTGCCCTTCTACGCATAATTGTCCCATGTTAGTTTTTGTGGATTCTGACTTTTTATTACAGGCGTTGATGCATAATTCGGAAGTTCGTAAAATTTGTTTGTCCTATTGTTGCTATACACGCTATGAATAAATTCATCAATTTTTCCAAGTTCGTTTATTTGGTAAAGTCAGGCATGAGCGTAGCCAGGATTTCGAGTATGGGTGGGAAGGGGGTTGGAGTTAACTTTTTTTAGGTCTTCTGAATCGTAGTTTGATAGTAGTTTTATAAAAAAAAACACATGAATATTAGTTCTTGGCACAATTTTCTGCTAAGTTCCAAAAACTTCCTAAATTAACTTCAAGATTTCCACTGGGAGATCATCCAGGAGTTTCTCCGGAAATTTCTCCGGGATTTTTTCCAGGAATTCCTCCAAGAATTCCTCCAGTATTTCCTCCGAGAATTATTCTATTTGCAGTTCCTATGGGGGTTCCTCTGAAAATTCTTCCGGGAATTTCTTCAGAACTTCCTCCGGGAATTCATTCAGGCTTTCTGGAATTCATTTAGACTTCTTCAGGAATTTATATGAAAATTCTTCCAGAAGCTTCTCCGAGATTTTCTCTGGGACTTCCCCAGGAAATTCTCCGGGAGGTCCTCTGATGAGGTTCATGGTCCAGCTACATACCCCTAAAAAGGTTTGTGCTAGACGAGATTTATCTATAAGATGAATTCTCCAAGATTTTTTTCCGATAATTCATCTGGTAGTTCCACTGGCAGTTCCTCCGGGGGCTCCTCTGAAAGTTCTCCCGAGAGTCCCTTCAAAAATTCCTCCGGCAGTTCCTTCGAGAATTCCTCAGAGAGCTCCTCCGAAATTAATCCAAAGTTTCTTTGGGAATTCCTCCGGGAGTTCCTCCTGGTGCTCCTCTGCCAGTTCGTCTTTCAGGAAATCATTTAGGCTTTCTTCAGTTTCCGATAGTTTCTCTGGGAGTTCCTCCGGGATGTCCTCTAGGAATTCTTCCAGGAGTAAAAATTCCTCAGGGAGTTCATGCGGGAGTTTCACCTTCAGTTCCTCCGGGTGTTCCTCTGAGGAGGAATTCCCGGGGGAATTCCCAGAGTAATTTCCGGAGGCACTCCTGGAGGAATTCCCGGAGAAATTCTCAGAGGAATTCCCGGAGGAACTGTGGAACTTTTGGAGGAATTACTTGAAGAACTACAGGATGATCTTCCCGAGTGAACGTCAGATGCAGTAAATTTGACCACAACTTCCTTTTTTGGCTCTATAAGTCCAACAAAATTTTGCTTTTTTAGTCTCAATTCATATCATTTCGGTAGATTTGTATGCAGGGATTATGTCAGAACCAAAAATCATGGTGACACTTGTTCCAGAAATGGCCAACAACGGGGTTTCTTCGAACTGACCTTCGGGAACCGGCCCAGAATGGACAGTTCAATATTTTTGCTCCATACTAGCAATATAGGTATCAAACTTCAATGAGATACACTTTACTAAGGTGGCGCAGATCAGCGCTGCGTGCCACTAGTCGTCTCTTTTATTCTCCCGCTGATCTTATGTAACGCAAATAGTGACGTCACTACTTGCGTTGCATAAGATCAGCGGGAGAGTGGAAGAGACGACTAATGGCACGCAGCGCTGATCTGCGCCACCTTAGTAAAGTCTAGCTCCTTGATCAAACTTCAGCATTTGGAAGACTAGTGGAATTATGACATCCAGATATGATGTTGGATGGATGAATTCCCGGGGGGTTTGTTCTGTAGAAATTCCTGGAAGAACTCTTGGTAGATATCCTGGAGTAAATTCCGAGTGAAGTCCGGAAAGAATTCCAAGACGATTCCGTGGAAAAATTCCTGGAGAAATTCCTGAAGGAATTCCTGATGGAATTCCTGGAGAAGTACCTGCAGGAATTCCCGAAAAAATACCCGGAAGAATTTCCGGGGAAATACGACGAATTCCTGGAGAAATTCCTAAAAATAATTCTAGAGGGGATAATTCTTGGGGCCCTCCTTAGCCGTGCGGTAAGACGCGTGGCTACAAAGCAAGACCATGCTGAGGGTGGCTGGGTTCGATTCCCGGTGCCGGTCTAGGCAATTTTCGGATTGGAAATTGTCTCGACTTTCCTGGGCATAAAAGTATCATCATGCTAGCCTCATGATATACGAATGCAAAAATGGTAACCTGGCTTAGAAACCTCGCAGTTAATAACTGTGGAAGTGCTTAATGAACACTAAGCTACGTGGTGGCTCTGTCGCAGTGTGGGTATGTAATGCCAATAAGAAGAATGAGAAGAAGAAGAATGATGCCGGCCACGTCCTTACAATCAACTTAGGACTAGGAGAGGAAAATTAGTTCGACACTCATTGGTACAAGAGACCGAGGAATCCTCTGCATCTCCGTGAGCGCCACGGGAAAGGGATAGTTGGTTAGTTGAGAAGGTAATTTATGGGATGTCTCCTTTGTAAATGACTAAATATTTATTCTGAGCGAGGTTATTTTCAAGACACGAAGAAGCAAACCGTGTTTCAAATCAATCAAACGCACATGGTAAGGGTAGAAGTAAAGGTAAGCTGCGAGGCGGCTCTATCCCCAGTGGGGGGATGTAATGCCAATAAGAAGAAGAAGAAGAATTCTTGAAAGATATTCTGAAGTAATTGCGAAAAGAATTCCAGAATGAAATCCTTCATTTTCAATTATTTAGTTTACATCTAAACAGATAACACTAAATCAACTATCAACTCAACTTCTAGCGCAATGTTGAACAATAGGCACGAAACTCCATCAAGTCTTAGTCTCCGGTGCGATTCGGACGAACTAGAGTGTTTGCCCGAAATCTTCACACAGTTTTGCACACCATCCACCGTTGCTTTGATCAGTCTGGCAAGTTTCCCAGGGAAGCTGTTCTCGTGCACAGCCTTATGTGCCGACACCTTCCTAAAACAATTTTAAATACTGATGGCAGTGAGATATTGTAAAAACAAGGCCGAATATATTCAATTACTCAACGCAAAGTAATTTAAGCAATCAACATAAATTAAAAATGTTGCATGTAGGAATTGTTGGGTTAATTTACTTTTCATCAATTTAAAAGTTATGTGAAATATCGCATACCCTTATCACGGTTTGGTGAAACCGTCGAAAACACCTTAGTCAGATTTACTTAACTGGAGCGCGGTGGATTGACATGTTCAAACGTGCTCACATATTGGACAGTGTACGATATAGCGGTACATAGCCGCGATCGTCATTGATGATGATGCATTGGCGCATATGTATAGGACACTAAGGAAAGAATTTGTTTGGGTGAGGAGCGCGGAATAATAACTTAGCCAAAATGATAGAGACAATAAGAGTCTTCATTGAATCTACATACACGTATACAGGTGTATTGATATAAAGGGGTTTGTTGCCCAGTATAAAAAACAGAGAGAACATGATTTTGTTCTTACCAATATGAACTTGAAAGGAAATATTGATATTGGGATCTGAGTGGTTCGGAAAAGGAAGAGCCGACCCGAAGGGGTAATGATTCTTTAGGGAAAGGGGAATTTAATTCAAAGCCCAGTTGAAAGAAATAGAAAACAATTGATTGATTGATTTTTAAAAGTGTGTGTGTGTGTGCGTCATCCTCTATCCCTCACCCAACTGGGGGTGTTGATCAAGTAGTACTACGAATAATTTGATCAAATCTCATGCTCCGTAATGGTGCCCTTTTTGTTACGAATACTAGTACCACAAAAAGGATTCACTTCTGAAGCAAGAGAGGTTTCTTCAGGGAGTGTGGGGAATGGGATGTACTAATTATTCATAACAGGTACAGCAAAACTTCACAAGGACGCCCTTATTTGTAGTAACTACTCAGGGAGTAGAAGGTCGAGAAGAGCCACCGTTGCAAACTAAAGCTTGAACCGGATACCTGGGACTCCCACAATATCCGCGGCAATAGCAGCAAACGATGCCCTGTGCGTATTTAGTGTAACATTCAATGAACATAGTATTCTGAAGCACTAAGAAAGAGAACTGGAACATGCTCACCAACTTATTTCGTCCAGTGTTTTGCATTTTCCTCCTTTGATTCCATTGAAAACGTCATCACAATGCCCATCTATGGTCGATTGTGAGGCTGCGTTTGTTTACGCTGGGTTAGCAGCTGTGGTAGTTTTGGTAGCTGATAGTGCTGCCTTCAAATAGGATCAACTGCCTCCATAGTATTGACAATTTGAATTTGAAATTGAATTCTTGAATTCTGAAAATATTTTTTTCAAAAGTAGGGAGGCAGTATCAAACATTACAACATAATAACATGAGTGTTATTGATTGGAAATCATATACATTTTTAATACATGGAATACGTATATTTATAAAAAAAAAGCTGTCGTTTAACAGGAAAGTAGTGATGTGGAATCAATCATTATCAGAATATACCATTAGTGCATTTAGCTGGAGATCTTTTACCTTGGCCATATGTAATGCCTGCAATCGCAGATTTGTCCCATTCTTACTGGGTTTTCTATTCATATGGAACAGATATGCGATAACAGGCAGTGTACCCCTAGGGGTGGTCAAGAAACATGAGTGAGTAATTAGTGATTTTATAGCAATAGAATTTTGATGGATTTCACCCTTTACACTAACGCCATCTCTTGTACGCTTCATTTCAACTGTAGTCATGTGCGTCGCTACGCCACGCCTGCGAGGATATTTTACATCCGCTGCCGATAATTTGTGCGTCGGCGCGCCACCAACAATGCTTTGCTACGAATAACTACGCTATTACAATAATAATAATAATAATTGATTGTGTGGTCACGTGATTATGAAAATATGACAAAATGAGAATATATAAGAATACGAAAATATGAAAATATAATGATATGACATGACATAGTGAGCTATGAAATTGTAAAATAATACATTTGCAAATACAAAGAATATAAATATATAATGATGATATGATGATAGAGTGAGTCTCCTTCCAACAGTGTAATGCAATAGACTAACAACGGTACTCGCAATACATGTTGGGTTTCCGAAGGTTGGTTTCTTCCTCTAGACTCTGGTAGGCACTGCAAATCCATCATTTTATTTATATTAGTAATGCAATATAATACGTAAAAATAAAAAAAAACGATATAAATATTAACATATATTTGTATGATAGAATATTGATTACTTCCTGCTCTACATATCTTTTTTTTTCATTAAAAATGTAAATGTATTGAGTAAAATTTTTGATTCATCTACTGAACTATTGTTCGCCATTTCCCATCCTTCTCCATATTATATTGGAACAACTTGAAAACTGGAAATGAGGATTCATTTGATTTAGGATTTCTGCATATTGTTATCATAATATTCCACGTTTGTCTTACAAGCGGATGGTCATTAGCAGTTCCTCGTCAGTCGCCGAGTGCGCAGCTCATACAGTGGGTAACGCGCCTTACCGTCACGACTGCCTGATGAGGACTGACAAATTGTTCTTCTCGGGAGCATTCCTCCAACGTACCTCGTTAAATGGCAATCGAACAATGCAATGATCATTGGATTCACGACATGAAACATAATTATATAAAAACAGAAAATCATCATGGACTCACGATAAGATGGATATCAATGGCGAGTAATAATGAAATCTTAAAATAGATTATGTGTGGATTCTGTACAGCAGCTACTTCTATGGTATTCTGCTCGCCACAGTAGCAGGAAAATAACACTAACAAATAAAGAAAGGAATAAAAAATATCGAAATTTATTATTTCTGCAGAAAGAATAGTGCGAAGTAAATACTTATGCTTGAATTGTGCTGCAACTAGGAGTGGCGTTAAAAGTTTAAAATAATACCTTAACATGTTATACTGGCTTGGTTAGGTATCAACGGGTGCAGCTATAGAGTTGAGGTAATGAGGTTAAATAAGAGTAATATTATTGGATTTACAACTACCCATGTAAGCCCTATCTAAACGCGTCTAAATTCGAATAAATTTAAATTTTGAGCTGCCAGGAAATAATGCTACGAAAATCTAGTTCGATCCGAATTCGAACCCTTTTGTACCACCTTTAGTTCGTTTGGAGCTAGAACCATTTTTCAAACAAATTTTGAATGCTCGTCAGAAAAGTCATAGTTAATAGAGAGATCATAGTGAAATATAGCTATTTTTTTTAAGTGTGACGGCACGTAAAAATGTTAGTTAAAACGTCAAACTTGAATTTTAGGCGTCATTTTTTACCCCTACAACCAGTTGTTATCTAATTATTATTTTGAAATATTTCGACGGTAATGGCTCAGAAAAGGAACCAGGGATGAAAGTAATGAAAATTATACAACCTGCATGCATGCACTCATTACGCATACATTTCACCTCGATCGCCAGTCAGCCCTCCTTCATCAGATCCTTTTCATTCTCAACAAATAAATTGCGCATATATTCTGCTTCGTACGAGTCCGTGGAGAATTCACTCTTGTAAGCTTGAATTGCTGCTTCGCTACTAGTAGTTGGGCGTTCAGTCGAGATGGCGGCAGATTTCTTCATTCAGCTTCAATAGTAGGAATCCGACCGGACTCGGAGACACGACCTCTTGAGGAAAACTTCTTCACGTTCCACCGATCTATGACGTCGTTGCATGGTAAGGTCAGGAAGGTTCGCGACTCAGAGTTATCCATTTTTCAGCTTGGGCCAAAATTTCCGGTTTTCAAAATTGACAGCGAACGGAACGCGAGAAAATACGTCCGTCCTGTAATAATGCTTACTGCGATCTTCCGATTGATTGATTTTTAAAAGTATACTTAAAATAAAAGAGTATTACAAGCGGTAGCTGTTAATAGCTCGGCGGTATGGTGCGCTGTTTTACAAAGAACACATGCTGGGTTCGAATACAGTTGTGAAGGTTTTCACAACTCCGTTGGGTTAGTAGTATCATGCATTATGAAACATTTGGGACTTGTTGAACATTACTCTGTGAGACAGCAATGTTCAAGTTTAGGTGTAAAGAAAGGGGCAGGACTTAGAGATACTCATTTCATCCAAAAAATATATGAATTAATACATTAGTAAATTGAAGTAGCCACTTGAATGTGTGCTCGAAATAAGAGAGTTTTAGAGAGTGGAAAGAGAACAGATTTTTTCCAAGAGAATTTCAAAGGGGACATCCAAAAAGCGGGGAAAGTTTCGTAAAGTATGGAAGTCCAATATTAAGGCTGAATTAGCTAATTTATGACAAGAAATTAAATAACTATTGTAAAAATTTGGAATAAAAAGGGAGATGTTTCGGAATTTATGGATTTTTCAAATAAGCTGATTAAGCATTTCGTGCAAGAGAACTTTAGGGAGCACCCATATGGAATGCAAAGTTGGGTAATGAATGGATGCTAAAAAAAATTGAGGATATTTACGAAGTTGAAATTAAAACCACATAGTCTGAACAGATAAATGTGGGATGAGGAAAATGGCTACGTTATTTAAGGATTCTCGGACAAAGTCCAGTCTGATGCAACTCATAAAATCATTATGAAATTCAGAACTCGGATTGACTATAAATACCGTTCGCTTTTCCAAGCTTTCCAAGCTCCCAAATATTCAGCAGCACCTTTATTGGAATTCGGCGCTTTCTAGGTTTCCCTAGCCGGCCTAACGAAGACTCCAATTGAATCAGGGTTGTCCCTTAGACACCTCGACACTCGTGACTAGTGCACGAATCGAGATCTAAGTTTAAATTAATTAACTTTGTGATAAAACTTAAGTGAACAGTTAAATTGTCCGTCGCGGTAAAATCGAAAATCAGTGTTAGAGTCTCAGAATAATTATCGATAAACAAAAAGTGTTAGTATCTCTGGGAAAGACATTGTCATATGGGAAATAGTGCAAAAGTTTGTAAAAAGGAAAATATTCGAGTATATAACTATACGAAAGGTGTTAATTGTAATAATTGTAATAAATAAGTGCTAAACTGTAAAAGAAGTTTTTAATTGTACAAACAAGTGATACATAAATAATAAAGTTTTATTCTAACCGTAGTTGAGTGTTTGAACTAGAAAAACCGAACCAGTGCCGCGCCTTCGGCATAGAACGCTTAACACATCGTGGAACGGTGATTATTAACATTTGAGCGTGAACAATCCATCGTAAAAAAGAAGTTTGCTTCACTCGTTCATAACTTTCTATAGCTCTACGCGGTCTATACTGTCGTATGCGGCCTTGAAATCAATGAACTGATGGCATTTTTAAAGGATTTGCCGTACAGTAAAGATCTGGTCCATTGTCGAGCGGCCATCAACGAAGCCGGCTTGATAACTTCCCACGAACGAATTCACTAATGGTGACAGACGTCGGAGGATGATCTGGGATATCACTTTGTAGGCGGCATTAAGGATGGTGTTTACTCGAAAGTTCTCATACTCCGGCTTGTCGACTTTCTTGTAGACGGGGCATATAACCCCTTCCTTCCACACCTCCGGTAGCTGTTCAGTTTCCCATATTCTGACTATCAGTTTGTGCAGGCAAGTGGCCAGCTTTTTCGGGCCCATCTTGATGAGCTCATTTCCGATACCATCCTTACCAGCTGCTTTATTGGTATTAAGCTGTTGGATGGCATCCTTAATTTCCCTCAAGGTAGGGGCTGATTGGTTTCCACCGTCCGCTGAACTGATGTAGTCATCTCCTCCGCTGCCTTGACTTTCACTGCCTGTACTATCAGCGCCATTTAAATGTTCATCGTAGTGCTGCTTCCACGTTTCGATCACCACACGTTCGTCCGTCAAGATGCTCCCATCCTTACCCCTGCACATTTCGGCTCGCGCACGAAGCCTTTGCGGGATGCGTTGTGCTTCTGATAGAACTTGCGTGTTTCTTGAGAACGGCACAGCTGTTCCATCTCATCGCACTCCGCTTTTTTCAGGCGGCGTTTGTTCTCCTGTAAAAGGCGGGTCTGCTGTCTCCGCTTCCGTCGATAATGTTCCACCTTCTACCGGGTACCTTGCTGCAGCGCGACCGACCGATGCAGCGCGATCAAGGTTTTTAAATCCTTGAAGTATGATTTCATGGATCCCAAGACGAGCCATCCACGAGCTGAAAGTCTATTAAATAGTAAAATGAAAAAAAAAACCTATACTGCGAATATATTTATTTCTATGCATCATAAAGGACATATACTGCCGTGAATCGCATATTTGTCCCATATGAATAGAAATCCCAGCAAAGATGGGACAGATATGCGACTCACGGCAGTATACCATATTTGAAAATGTCCGTCTGATCATTGGTTACGTTTGTTGACCTTAAAGCCTAATTCCTGCGATTTCTTGGATGATCAAGAACATATCATGTAGAAAAATTCTATTAAAATTAAAAGCCCTTGTACCACAATTGAAAAAAAAACCTATTGATATTTTGTTGCTCGTGTAGATCTTGAGGCCTAGCTCCAGGGATTTTTTGGATGACCAAGAACCTATGATGTGGATACATTCTATTCTAAGCACCATAAAGGACATGTACCATACTTGAAATAGTCCGATTGAGCTTTGGTTTTCCGTATAGACTTAAAGGCCTTACTCCAGGAATTTCTTGAATGCGCGATACATATACTGACGTGGAAATAAACTCAGTGAATTTCAGTTTTATATTTGCTGGCTGAAGAAAATAGTGATTTGGCTCTGCAATGCACATGGTCACTTGTGCCCATCAAATAATTTACGAAATCAACAAATCTTATATGAACAATACAGTCGTGATTCGCTGGTTGGGCCACAACCTCGACTAGTTGGGTCATTTAACAGCCATTTGAGCATGCGTATTTCGAGTTGAACATCAAAAATGATGTCCAGTGACGCCAAATCCCGTTCACATTGGACTCTGACGTACGGTTGCTTTTTTGTTCCTAACCAGCGGAGCACAGTGGTTAAAATCCCGAAAAACGTGATCGCTAGCTTTTTCGGTATGAAATCGTGTTTTAAATAGCTTAGTATGTTCAGCAAGTATGTTGCATACATCAAGGGGTATCATTTGAGAAAAAATATTTATGATTAATTCACCTAAAAGTGAGATAGGAATTTTATTTTTTTCAAAATTTGTTGATACAAAATGGCGCCTTTGGGAAAGTTGTCAGGAATAATGTACAGAAAAACTTTGTCAAAGACACTATGGGTCTATCTACTGAATCTAACAAAATATGATTCAATTTTAGATAATAGGTCATTTAGAGTAAAATCAGCAGTAATTCAAATCGTTCGGGGCTGTCAGTTTGAATATGAATCTGAAACATTAATTTTCCCAGCAGCTGTTCTAGATTCATGTTTTATACCAGTCAAATGTCAAAAAAATAAAACTGGTATAACGCTTCGTTCTATTTTTTGCAGATTTGAACCACGATTGAATCACGAGATTCAAATATTTTACAATTGTTTTGGTGTATATCACGTTTTTCGGGATTTTAACCACTGTGCGGAGTAGACTGGCCCAAAATGCATGAAATCCTGAATTTCAAACCTTAAATGACAGTTTGGGGGTTCCAGAAGCTCCCCTGAAAATTTCAGCTCATTCGGTCCAGTGGTTGGCGTGCGCAAATGGCTCAAAGTTTGTATGGGAAAAGTGATCCAAATGTATGGGGAAACGCAACCGTTTCAGTTTTTTTCTTCTAGGTGGCGCTGTAGTCGACGGATTCCTGTTGTGGACAAAATGTAGAAAACAAAATGAAGAATTTATATAAGGAAGCGACTGGTGAAGACCGAATGTAAATCCCTTTGAAATTGGCCAAATTATAAGCATCCAAAGTCGAGGGTGTCGAGCGTGTCCCCCAGGGGTGTTTAAAATGAGAGCAACGTACCACCGACCATTGCGGCGGCTATGCAGGCGTATTCGGTGCCATGCGAAATTAAATGCATGATTATCACGCAATCTCGCGAATTTTTATCCGATTGGTAAATACTTTCCGTACTTTGTACAGTAGTGTAGCTAGAGAGGGAGGGGGTGAATAAGGGGGTGGATCTTTTTGCCTTTCTCGTACAACTAAGTTGTACCGAAAGGCTATCATTTCACTCCAAATTCGTACTTTTGATAGAAGTCCTGGAGACCCATAGTGTTATATACCATTCGACTCAGCTCGATGAGCTGAACAAATGTCTGTCTGTCCGTGTGTGCGTGTGTGTGTGTGTATGTGTGTGTGTGTGTGTGCACAAAATGCCATAAAAAACATTAGCCAAATTTTCACATAGAAGCTCTTAACCGATTTTCTTGCAACAAGCTGCATCCGGCAGAGACTAAAACGTTGTTGATCACTATTGAATTTCATAATAATTGCGAATTGTAAAAAATAGATAATATTAAAATAGTGATGAGACATATTCACATAGAACAATAATGTGTTATGAAAAATGCCTTGCATCTATGAATATTTTTTATCCGTTTCCTTGCTCCGTGTTTATCCGTGGCTTGCTCCCATTACGAGTTTCATCGTACTATAAAGCTGCTCGTGTTGCGCGCATTTAGGCGTAAGTATGCTACTCGTTCAGTTTCATAGTACTATGAAATTGTCCGAAAGTCAAAATTCGAACATAGGTAATTCAAGAAACTTTTGGCAGCGCCATCTGTCGTCTACTAGTCTAAATTTTCTATCATAACATTAGACGGTGTAACTGTTTTGCCTTTCTTGTACATCATCGAGGTGTAAGCGTAAAGGCTACATTTATTACCTTTTTGCGCGAGAAAGGCACCATCACCGCTAGGTGGATTAATCTGGGTTTTTTTGTAGAAAAACACATCCGGGATATTGTTCGATGTTTAATCTCGCAATTTTCTGGCGTCGTTTTATCTTCGAGCTAACACGCTAAAAAAATTTACTCAAAATTGACATAAATTGAAGAACTCAAAATTTGGTCAAGTTTGGTTTATACTATAGTTTAGAGTTCAATTTTCGAAGCGTGAATGTAAATACACGAAATAAATTAAGTACTTCTTCCATTTGTTTTGTTAGCCTCAAATAAAAATATACAACCATCCAGTTCCAACATTATTGATATGATCCCTCAAAATTACCTTATGTTTGGTAGGATCGTTCCTTAAAGAACAATATTGGACCCATTTTATTATGTCCCCTTTATGGTGACCAATTTCAATATAGGGTATTCAGAAAAATCGATCATTTCAGGAATTTTAAAATGATATGGAAATGCTAATATGTATCATCTTCCAAACTTAGACGTACATGATGCTAGTGGAGATATATCAGCTTCCACATTGCCAGCCTCGGGCTGAAAGTCTCTTTAATAAAGACACAAAAAAAAAGCTTCCACACTGATATTCTTCTCTTCCCCTTCATACGGGAGCTTGACAGAAGGAAGGTCGTGTGATATGTGCCATCACAAATATTGCCCTCCGCTCGCTTTCAAATCGACTTCTATAAAAACATTCTTCATGCCTGCCGTATCCTAACGGAACTATCAATTCTATACTTTCGCCTCTAATTCTATCATGAACATGTACGTCCAAGTTTGGAAGATGATATTAGCATTTCCATATCATTGTAAATCGTTTAACTTCACGTAGAAGTAACACACACAAAATCATTAATTCAGGAATTTTAATTTTTCATGAAATTGTAACTCCCAAATCATTAGGCCTATTTTTTTACATTGTTGTATTAACGAATCAAATAAAAGCTCTTTATTTCTACAGGTATACCTCGATATAACGTAACTAATTTTTCACTCTTCAAATCGTTGTATCTCCAAAACCACTGGTCCTGCAAGAAAAATGTGCTTCTTGCTTTTGTGAAGTGATATTTGATCGTGCAAGTGGAATACATAAAATGGATTCAAAATCTAAGGAAGAATTAAGTATGGAACTTGTTGTCCCAATTGAAAGTTTTAAAGGTGTAAAGTTGCCTTCAAACGGTGATGTGCTTGGTCGGATGCGTTTTATAATGAAAAATCAACACTTGAGTATAAAACCAGCTGCTAAAACTGTAGTAACTGAACTTCACTGTAGTAACTTTTGGGAGAAATATCCAGCTTTCCACGCTTGGTAATGGCGGCTTGTCTGTGCGTAAAAATCAATCGGTCACTGTACTGTTTGGCACTAGCTGGAGGAAAGCTCACTGGCGTTCCTTGGTGAGGAGAAGGGAAAAAGGCCTTTTCGCCAGTAAGTTTTCCTCCAGCTAGTGTCAAAAAGTACAGTGACCGATTGATTTTTACATACCGACAAGCCGCCATTACCGAGCGTGGAAAGCTGGATAGAATTCCTCTAATGCAACACTACAATGTTATTATTAAGCTCCTAAAATTATTTAACAAAATGCGAGCAATTATCAAAAAATCTTCTCACGCGGGAGATAAACAGAAAGAGCAAGAGTCTAGTTTCATTAATAATTTGGATCGATTGTTTGACATTGCTCGACGAAATGCATTAAATTTGATTAAAAACGATAAGGATAAACAGTTCCTTATTCTGCAAAGGGAAGTTGGAAGGCCTGGATCTGCCTTTGCGAGAGTTAAAAAAGGCAAAATCGAAGAAGAACCAACAACGGAACCAGAGCCTCCCTTCCTTCCTAACTTCTACTATATGTCAATATTTTTATGTCTTGCTTCCAGATGAGAAACCCTCCACTAGTAGAGCGTTTTCCGAGCGAATTAAATAAAAAATAATGACTCCTTAGCTGCCACCCTAGACCGTATTGGACTAAGCGACCGAAATGCAATGTATGTTATTTCTGCGGTTTTAACAAGTGCTGGACTAAACTTAGGTAAGTTCTCTTTAACAGTACTTTTATTGTATTGTTCTTTCTCCTTGAGTTTAATTTTATTATATTGATAGTATCTTGTAACTAAAACAAAATCTTTAGCAACTTTATCTATTTTTCAGACGATTTTACCGTTAGCAGACAAACAATCTCAAAGGCCCGTGCAGAATATCGCGAAGAGATTGCTCAAAATATCCAAAGCAATTTTGATCTAAATGGATCACTTGTTGTACATTGGGATGAAAAGCTGCTTCAAGATCTCACAGGTAATATATTTGAGTATTTTTTATAGCATTGAAATGTGTTATTCTGTGTTATGATTTTTGGATATCTTCTAACTAAGCATGATTTGAAGTAATCGATAGGTTTTTTTGTTATTTGAAATTTCTTTCCTACAATTTTAGATTACATTTGGTAATATTTGTTTTTTTAAAGAAGCTATTTGTAACATATTTTTAACTTTTTTTTAAAGAATCTATCTGATTTTTTTTTCTCTGTTCAGGTACTGACAAAGTAGAAAGATTGCCAGTTTTGGTATCTTCTGGAGCAAATGTTCAGCTGCTTGGAGTCCCAAAATTGTCTTCTGGAACTGGTGAAAGACAGGCAAACGAAGTTTGCAAATTGATGAATGCATGGGAACTAAGCGATCGCATCTGTGCAATGGGATTTGATACAACAGCAGCAAATACAGGAATCAAAAAAGGCGCTTGTACCCTAATTTTTTATGGCTGGCGTGTAGGCATCATATTGCTAAGGTTTTGATGACAGCAGCTTGGGAAAAACTATTTCCTTCAAAAGGCCCTTCTTTGAGTATTTTTATAAAATTTAAATCGGCATGGTCTACTATGGATCAATCCTTTGATGAAAATATGGTAGACGAAAACATTATTGAGATCCTTGGTGATGAAAATTTGATTTGATTGAATTTTTGAAAAACCAACTCAAAATTCAACAGCAACGACAAGACTATAAAGAGTTGCTAAATTTATCTTTAGCATTTCTTTGTGTAAAAAGGATTAAATTTTCGTAGTGAATGACTGTGCTGAAAGAGGAGTTAAACTAGTTCAAGATTTTTGTGGAAAACTGACAAAAAATGAAGAACAGCTTCAATATCTTCTCAAAGTTGTTCAACAGCATAGGCAAAATTATCCAGGTTGCACTCGCTCTGTTATAAAGGAAGGCCTAGCAGTTGAAATAAATAATTAATATAGGTATAAGTGTTGTTTGTTGATAACTTTGTAGTTTTATACAGTTAATAAATTATGCTACATATAAACATTAAAACTGTTGTTTGAAAAATTTATAACTTATATAATATCCCAGGTCTCTCTGTCTTTCTGTCCTTCTATCCCTCTGTCTGTAACGATTATATCATATCGTTCTAAAATTGATGCAACGGGCATCACGATGTCCGAAAACAACTCGTTACAAATATTTCATGAATTTTGTCTCCCCTTAAAAACTTCAGCTCGTTGGCTTCAGTGGTAAGTCAATCCCTCCCTCTCTAGCTACACTAATGTACAGAGCACGGAAAGTATTTACCAATCGGATAAAAATTCGCGAGATTGCGTGATAATCATGCATTTAATTTCGCACGGCACCGAATACGCCTGCATCGCCGCCGCATGATCGGTGGTACGTTGCTCTCATTCGAAACACCCCTGGGGGACACGCTCGTCACCCTCGACTTTGGATGCTTATAACTTGGCCAATTTCAAAGGGATTTACATCTGGACTTCCCCAATCGCTTCCTTATATAAAACCCGACTTAATCCACCTACAGTGAACGCAACCCTTCTTACACTTTTGAATGGTTGTGTGTGCCCAGTGCATATTACAATTTCTATGCATATGACTTTCAATTGAATATAAAATACTGATATTATCATGCTTTTATCGATTTCAAAATAAAAAAAAGGGATATTTCTGGAAATTTAACAATTTTTAAAAAGTACAAAAAGACTGCAGATTTGATTTGCCGCCTTAAATGGCAATATTACAGCTTCTGTTTAAGCCCAAAAGAGTTCAAATCGGGTCATAGCTGAGATATTGGTGTGACAATTCTTCATTAGTAGTCTGAAAATATGTCTCATATTCGTATTTCACAGATATCTCTGAAACCGAATTTCCGATTGCAGAAAAAAATTAATGGGTCCAATGACAAAAACATAGCTTTCGTTTAAAGATAAAATCGCACAAATCGGTCTAAGGACGACTGAGATCTTGATGGGACATATTTTACCAATGTGTGAAGTTGGTACGTCTAATGCTTTATGTTCGTATTTCAGAGATATCTCCGGAACCCAATGTCTAATTGCAAAAACAAAATACAATGGGTCCAATGGAAAAGTCATAGCTTTCGTTTAAAGATAAAATCATGCAAATTGGTTTACAGATGGCTGAGATATTCATGAGACATTATTTCGTTAGTTTTCTGAAAATACACTTCATGTTCGTATTTTTCACATATCTCTGGAACCAAATGTCCGATTGCAAAAAAAAAACTTGTACAATGACAAAGTCATAGCTTTCGTTTAGTGTTAAAATCGTGCAAATCGGTCCACGGACGGCTGAGATCTTGATGTGACATTTTTGTAACGCACACACATACGCACACACACACACATACATACATGTGCTCAGTTCGTCGAGCTGAGTTGATTGGTATATACGACTCGGGTCTCCGAGCCACAGATAAAAAGTCGGTTTTCAAGCGATTTTTATACCCTTCTTAGGATGTAAGAAGGGTAAAAAGGTTCTGCATTTTGTCCAGAACAGGAATCCGTCGACTACAGCGTCACCTAGAAGCAAAAAACTGAAACGTTTGCGTTTCCCCATACATTTGGATCACTTTTCTCATACAAACTGAAGCTGAAATTTTCAGGGGTCAAACTGTCATTTAAGGGTGCAAGGTTTGAAATTCCAGACTTTTCACTTTTTCCATATAAGCTTGGGCCACTCTAGTGCGGAGGCCCAACTAAAAAGTGACCAAGTATTAAAATCCTAACCAGCGAATCTCGACTGTATAACTTGTTACACGACAACTTTGAAAAACAAATTTAATTAAAATTTCATCAGCTTTCATTTGAGTGGGATCGAGAATTGTACTTTTCCTTAATTGATACTCGATTCTTCTGTCAGTTCCTTTGCTGTTTGTTTACATTTTTGGGCTGGCGCAATATTTTAGGTGATAAGATAAATTATTGGTAAACACATTGGAAGTACACATAATTTCGATCATTATAATCGTCGCATATTGAATGTCCCTCCCCTAAAATTATTTGATGGAAACATTTATTTCAAATTATGCATCAATCTTCATAGCAACGTTGAATGCCATGGAAACAGAATAATATGGCTGCTATAAAGTCGACTTAATAGAGTCGGTGGTTTGAGTCTTGTCTAAGCTATGACCAGTTCGCCGTTATTTCAAAGCACAGTTGACTGAGCCGAGACACCAAACGGGCGAACTGAGATTTCGCCCATGAACTACACATTGATTGAAGAGAGATTTATGATTTCGAAGCAAAGGGAAAAACTGTGTTTTAATAATTTTATAAGGATTTTTTTATTCTATCCATTATGTTCTTTGTTTGTTTCGGATTCTCACTTAGCTTGTTGATGTTTGAATGTTGATCTGTGTCAGCGCTTTCGATTCAGAGGTCGTATTTTACACCGCAGATTCGTCTGATTTTGATTAGTTTGTTCAGTTTCGAAATTAAATGGTTGAAATAATTTGAAATTTCCGAATCGGACTGATTTATAGACAGTAATGTTTGTTTGTTTTCGTCTTGCAATAAATACGATCCCATTAGAGTAGTACTATTTACATTAGGCATTCAATCATTTATTTTTCACTACCTATATTTAGCAGCCAATTTAGCGATTAATTCTCCTCGAGTGTACCGAATTTGATTTGCAGTGTAAAATGGAAACCAATATGTTGCTTGTTTTACGTCACCGCAAAAATTTGTTTCGCTCAGTTTGTTGTATATTTTTTCCTAAAAAAAACTCATATTAATTTTCAATTAGGCATTTCTCTTCATCTCGGTGCTCTGGCCGAAAGTAGTTTTGGTTTAAAATCATGCTTACTTTACATTCGAATGGCGTGACTATTTTTGTATAATACGTATAAAAAGTATTCTGGGAACGAATTGATTCCTCTTTTCTAGGAATATGGGGAAAGTTCCATTCATGTTTTGTAAGATGGTGGGAGTTGTGTGTTTGTGTTTACGTTTGTGATTGCGTGAATGTGTGAAGTATTTCGGTGAGTGTGTGTGTGTGTGATCCCTTGCATTTTTGTGTCATCTGTTCGTTTGGTTTCATTGTGATGATGTGTTTCGGTGTACTTTCTGTGAAAGGTGCAAATTCGGGGGTGTGAGGTGTAAAAATCTTGAGTTTATAAAATACGACTACTTTACATTATTTTTTTTGTTTGTCGGCTTCATGTATATGATGTATACTTGATTGATTAGATTGAAGATTGAAATATTACGAAATTTGATGTGATTTACATTTACAATGACGTTAAGCTGGCTAGCTATGTAAGATAAGAATGAGAAAATTTGCGGAACTTAAATACAATCATTCTGTGAGTTAACTTATGGCAGTTGATGTTGAGCTTTAATTTTCGATAACTGTACCATTACAGATGCTTTAAAATTATTTCTTCGCAAAATATAATCAATTTAGGTTTTTGACAATGAGAAATATATATAAATATTGTTTTCCAAAGCTTTGACCCATACTAAGTTTAGATATAAAATAGAATAAAATATATCTATTAATAATATTACTCCAATACGATCATTCCTCGTGTCAAGCTTCTACGAAAAGGAAGGGAAGCCAGATAGGGACTATCCCAGTCCCATCTCCACTGGCAAAAGGAGCGATTGTACGAAACTATATTATTTGAATTGATCATGGCGAAAAAAATAATCAAAATGCACCTGAAATCTACTTTTTAGAACAGACTCAAGAAGTGACACTTTATTTGTTAGATCTTTCTATTTAAAAAAATCAGGCTCCATACGGTTTATTCGGTTTGTGAATGAGTGATTTGATCCCTGGGTCTAGATTCCTCTTGTTGTAGTTTAATTTGGGACCATGCCCTTGTGTTTGTTGAACTTTTCCGGTTTTAATCTTACTATACGAACGAGACAAATATAAATGCAAAATGCAATCATCGGCAGCACCGTCGATGTCTTACTTCCACAAAACGAAAACAACTAATCTAAAATTCAATCTATAAAATTAAAAATCACTGGGAATGAAATGCTAGCTATCGGTTCGTTACTTAAAAGCTAAAAATATTTAATTTAACGTAGCTAAAATAAAATCGTTTTTATAGAAAATGGCTTGGTCGCTTTCTGCTTCTCTAAACGACGACGTGTGACCTTATAATAATATCGATTCATGCCAGTACATATTCATGGCATCGACATGCACAAATAAAGGCTTATCATTAAGCTCTATTTACAGCTGATAGTTTTCTGTTTAGTTATCTTAATAGCAAAAAATCGTACTCACTGTTTGGACAAAATGTACGACGAACGAAACCGTTTCGAACGAACGGGCGCTCTATCCTTCAACGCCTACTTGTTTTCCATTTTTACATGTAGATTATTAATTTTCATAGTACGATTTTGATTCAGTGTTTTTTTGTTTGTCGCGAGAATAAATAAATAATTTTAAAACACCTAATCCACATATATTACGATTCGGTCTCTGGACAGTAAAAGTATCAGTGGAAAAGCACTTGACTTGTATACAAATGATCTTACACGGGAAAGTGTCCTGCGGCGCTGCAAGACTTCGTAAGCCATCCTATGAACGTGGCTCATAGAATCGGGAAGAGAGCTTTCCAAAATTTCACTTTAAACTTAAACATACTTTCGTTTCCGTAAATTGAGAATGACTAAATAAGTTCATCACTTCCACTCCGACGCCCCCTCGTCGCCCACAATGCGCTTGGTGTGGTGATCGATTCAGCACTCGAACTCGTTGGCCGTTATTGCACTGAGGTCCTTCATCAGACCCTCGAGGTTGGCCATCTCCTGGTTCAGTTCCTCGGTCGAAGTGGACGGAGCCAACCGTTGGATTTCGTCGGTGGAGTGCTGCACCGCTGGTCCGGTTTGCAGCCGGTTCGTGAGGGAACTCGTCGAGAGTGACGGGGGCTTCTTGTAGGGGGATGAGTTCTGCGGACGTATCGTTACCGAGGGGGTTTGTGCTGTAATGGGAAATAAAACAAGATAATGGTCAATGCAAGTTTGTGGGGATTACTAAATGACGATAAGCATTATTCGGTTGTAGTTTTGGTTGGTTTCAATAAAGCCTTCCAATAATAACGAAATCTCAATAAAATTTCGTAAGTTCCATTGTAAACTGGATGCTGCATTACGATATTACATATTTGCTTTTGAATCTCTTCTGAATTTTGTAACTTTTTAAAGATTTACTTACCATGCTTGCCCTGGCTGCTGATGATCGGCGTCGAAGCGGGTGGCGCAGGTACACTGAAGCTCTTGAGGGGATGACCCTGCCCCCGTTTCGGTGCGTCCACGGTCATGCCCGGAGCGTACGTCACATTGGGATTACTGAAATGGTTAATACCACATCATTTATCATTCCCATGGATTCGATTCCGAACCCAAACCTACCTATAGTTTCCTTCGTAAGTGTAGGGATTCTCCGGCGTTTGCACCAGCGAGTTTGCCGGCGGTAGCTGAGGTGGCTGCTGCAGTAAACTCTGCTGCGACAGAGTCTGCTGATCCAGCGATATATGCGGCCTCGATGCCATGTTGTACTGAGTGCGAGGATACTGTGGTCGTTCCATGGTGGAACTCAGTGGTGTCGTCGTTCCTGCAGAGCACACGTCCAACGTAATTAATTCACATTTTTCTCTAACCCAAAACAAATTAACTCACCTGTATAACCAGGAACATAACTTCGCTTATCCAGCGAATTCGTCACGTGCGTAATCGGAGTCTCACTGTCGAACTCGTGTCCCCCAACTGAGCGTGGCAAAGTCATAGCTCCACTACTGGAAGCTCCACCATCCACCGATCCCGGCGTCGTCGTACTGTGATTGCTCTTATCCATGTTCTTAAGCTCCATCTGATCGTGGTGAATCCAGAGGTCTGGGGGCTTTATGATCCCCGCATTGTTCTTCTGGTAACTCTTCTTCGCATGTTCCGGCGTTCCTTCGGGCTTTTTCCGACAGATTAGAATAACGACGGACACGGCAATTACTGCCGTCAGAATTGAAAATCCTACGATCACGTAGATCATCTCCGGTGAAATCCCCTTCGGCATGGAGAGATTCTCACTGGAGTCCACATCGGCTCCGGTGGTTTGCGATACCATTGCTGAGAACAATCCGTAGCCTTTGGCGTTGCGAGTCTGCACTTTGAAGTAGTACGTGGTGTGAGGTTCCAAGTTGGTGATTTCAGATGTGGTTTTGTCACCAACAACCGCTTCGGCATTCCACTCTCGATCTCGTTTGTTAGGATCGGTAGTATAGAGAACCACATATCCATTGATTGGACTGTTACTATGCTTCGGAGGTTGCCAATGCAGAATTGCTGTCAGAGGATTGCGATCATCGTAGGAAACTGTAAGATCTCGAGGTGGTGACACGGGAGCCGCCTGATGGGTGGAGTTGATGACCGACATGGACCACGCCGACTGTCGATGACCTTTCACAACCTTGACCGCGAATTCGTACTGAGTGTTCGGTCGGAGATCTCCAATCATGCAGTTGAGATCTGTTGTATTGTAGAATCGAATTCGGGTCGACGCAGTAGGAGTGAACTTCACAACGTAGTACCGGTTGTCGGTAACATGTTGGCTTTTGCTTAGGGTTGTATCTGTCCAGTAGACAACGATTGATGTACCGGACATTGGGATAGCCCGCAAACCAACGGGTACTTCTAAGGGAGTTGGCGCCTCAATTGGTGAGTCTTCACGTGTCCGCACAGTGTCGTAGATCGGAGGTCCGTCTCCCATGTTGTTCCGCGCTCGCAAAGAAATCACGTACTCCGTATTTGGCTCCAGATTCCGTACTTCGAATGATCGAATGTGCTCCTCAACATCACTCGTGTCTTCGTCGGGAATGCCCTTACCCCACCCGAGAATGTAGTTACGTACCTTTATTTCTTGATGGTGTGGTGGAGCCCATAGAACCGTTATGCTATCCGCCCCGGGACGAGCTAAAAATAAAAATTTCGTCAGTTATTCAAACTTCCATTCGGACCTATATAACTTACTCTTTATCCAGCCAGGCTGTCCGGGAACCTGCGACTCGTCCAAATCGTTCTCATACGTCTCAATGTGATGCCATTCGCTGAATGGCCCTGAGCCGTTCACAGTCATTGCTGCGATCTTGACCTGATACGCAGACAACCGCTCCAGTCCTTTGAGCTCCCAGTGCCGGATGTTGGCCGGCGTCGTTTCCACCTGGAGCGGTTTCTTATTCTTACGGTAGCGAATTTTGTAGCCGGTTATCTGACCGTTCCGATCTTCCACGGGTGGCGGTTGCCACCGGATGGTGATCGACGTTGAGCTGGACGCCTCCAGAGTGACATTGGACGGGGCCTCCGATGGGACGGTGGAATGTGTCTTGACAACGATTTCGTGCGACGGGTCTCCCATGCCCATCTGATTCCAGGGCACCACGTAGAGGGTGTACTCGGTGTACGGCCGCAATTCACTGAGCGTGATATCGGTGGACATGGTGTCCGAGTACATCTCGTCGCCGTTGTCGTTTTCAGCGTAGTATACGCGATATTTTGAAATCTCAGCGGTGGATGTGAGTGGCGGATCCCACTGCAGATGGATTTCTTTGTCGGACAAGGCCTCACCGCGAATGTTTTGCGGAGGTCCGGCAATGTTTTCCTCGGAATGGGTGCGTACTTCCAGCAGTTGGGAGGATTCTCCGGAACCGTGGTTGCTGTTGCCGATCACTCGAAACTGGTAGGTCTTTCCGGGCATTAGCGATTGGATGTTGACTTCCTGTTCATCGCGGGACTTGGTGGTGATTTTTCGTTCCCTGTAAGTGAAGATATGAGTATTAAAGGAGTGGTTTAATAAACAGCCTATAGTACTAAAATTGAGTAATATTTTCTGGACACCGAATGAAAAGTATGACTTTGGGGATTAAGATAATGCTCTATTAGGAGTTAACTAAAATCGGTATATGGTATCATTGTGCACTGCACATTGACACGGCAAATGCTGGGTAATGCGTAACATTGGTACTTGAAGTAATAAAATAAACCTCATCTCGCGGTCCTTAGCCTCTTACCAGCAGCTGCTATCCCTACCTCCTCGTGGAGCCGGGATACGAGCAATCATAGGGAAGATCGGGTAACCAATCACGGTGGGAACTATGGCCGTATGCCGACAAAGCAGGGTTGTTTGCTCCCCTCCGGGGTGCAAATCTGATCGAGCGCCTGTTCCCCATGTTAAAGGCGACTGATCATCGTCCGAGTGTCACCGAGGGACTCTTAGCAAAACTGTGCACCATGCTCTAGGATCAAAGGCCGGTTCCTCAACTTCAGCATAAACAACGGCCATATCCCTCACTCCGGAAACACTGATGATAATAAGAACACCCAAGTCGCGTCGTAAAAATCATCACAGAAGATTTGAACGGTAAGGTTGGAGAAGGAGTTTAGACCGACTATTGGAAAATTCGGCGCCCACCGGCAGACGATCGGAAACGGCTCACGACTTATTGATTATAATCGGTATACCTGGAGATACCTTGTCCCACCCCCAACGCTGTTTATCGATTTCAATGCGGCAGACGATAGCATAGATCACGTAAAGCTATGGAAAATTTTCGAACGTCATGGGAAGCTTACCAGACTGAAACTGAACAAAGCAATGGAGGTTGATGTGCAAAATTGTGTGAATATTTCGGACGAACACTCCAGTTTGTTCGAATCGCGCCGGGGACTAAGACTAGGTGATTGAATTTCGTGCCTGTTGCTCATCAATGCACTAGAAGGTTTTATGCGGAGGGCCAGGTTTAACAGGGTCCACCTGGGAAGCAGTGCTAAAACCAATGAGGGCAACATCCAATTCATGAAACTCACAAGATTATTACTTCTGAGGCTCTGTCTCTCTATCTAAATGTAATTATATTTTAAGACAGTTGCTTTCTTGACCCGATAAAAAGTATGTATATAATAACTGGTTATCGTTAAAAAGAAATAAACAATTATAATTACAATTACAATTAAACTTAAAAGTGACAGTTCGAAAATTAGCAAATAAACCAGTCATAAGAATGGCTGGTGCTACCCAGCAATTCCAATAAGACATCCATGCAAAATGATTCGAAATCTGTCAAAAGTAATCTTGCTCTGCGAGCAGGGTTATTTGATAATTATTGAAATGTCACTTCTAAGTTTAATTTCAGTTTAATTCTCCAAATGAGACAGACCCTGAATCTCCGTCTCCGGGAATTCATGCCATAGCATTTTAATAAAAATTTAAGAAAATATATGATTCGTTGAAAATTGAGCAAAAGTTGGCAGCAAAATAAAATAGAATTAGAAATTTTCCATTAAAAAATAGGATATTGCCAATAAAGAAATCAGGCTATGATCAATAAATAAATATAAAAGTTTCACAATTAATGCAGAATTTCCATAATTATTTATTATTATTTATTCAGACTAAGGCCGAAGTGGCCTATGCGGTATATAAGAGTCTTCTCCATTCGGCTCGGTCCATGGCTACACGTCGCCAACCACGCGGAGTCTGCGGAGCGTCCGCAAATCGTCCTCCACCTGATCGATCCGCCTTGCCCGCTGTGTACCTCGCCTTCTTGTGCCCGTCGGATCGTTGTCGAGAACCATTTTCACCGGATTACTGTCCGATATTCTGGCTACGTGCCCGGCCCACCGCAGTCTTCCAATTTTCGCGGTGTGAACGATGGATGGTTCTCCCAACAGCTGATGCAACTCGTGGTTCATTCGTCTCCTCCACGTACCGTCCACCATCTGCACCCCACCATAGATGGTACGCAACACTTTCCTTTCAAAAACTCCCAGTGCGCGTTGGTCCTCCACGAGCATCGTCCAGGTCTCGTGTCCGTAGAGAACTACCGGTCTTATAAGCGTTTTGTAGATAGTCAGTTTGGTACGGCGGCGAACTCTATTCGATCGGAGCGTCTTGTCAAAGTACGTACGATTGCCAGCCACTATGCGCCTCCGAATTTCTCTGCCTGTATCGTTATCGGCGGTCACCAGTGAGCCCAAGTACACGAATTCTTCAACCACCTCGAGTTCGTCACCACCGATAGAAACTCGTGGTGGGTGGTTTACATTGACCTCTCTTGAGCCTCTTCCTATCATGTACTTCGTCTTCGACGTGTTGATGACTAGTCCAATCCGTTTAGCTTCGCTTTTCAGTCTGATGTAGGCTTCCTCCATCCTCTCAAAGTTACGTGCCATGATATCAATGTCGTCGGCGAAACCAAATAACTGGACGGACTTCGTGAAAATCGTACCACTCGTGTCAATCCCTGCCCTTCGTATTACTTCCTCCAAAGCGATGTTGAATAGCAGACACGAAAGACCATTACCTTGCCGTAACCCTCTACGCGTTTCGAAGGGACTCGAGAATGCCCCTGAAACTCGAACTACGCACATTACCCGATCCATCGTCGCCATGATCAACCGTATCAGTTTATCCGGAAATCCGTTTTCGTGCATTAACTGCCATAGCTGGTCCCGATCGATTGTATCATATGCGGCTTTGAAGTCGATAAAAAGATGATGTGTGGGCACGTTGTATTCGCGGCATTTCTGCAATACCTGACGTATGGTGAACACCTGGTCTGTGGTAGAGCGTTCACCCAAAAAACCCGCCTGGTACTGCCCCACGAACTCTCTTGCAATTGGTGTTAGTCGGCGGCATAAAATTTGGGAGAGTACCTTTTAGGCGGCGTTCAGCAATGTGATTGCGCGGTAGTTGCTACAATCCAGCTTATCGCCCTTTTTGTAGATGGGAAACACGACACCTTCCATCCACTCCTGCGGCAGAACCTCATCCTCCCAAACCTTGGTAATCACCCAGTGCAGCGCTCTAGCCAGTGCTTCACCACCGTGTTTAAACAGCTCTCCTGGTAGTTGGTCAACTCCAGGGGCTTTGTTGTTTTTCAGCCGGCCGATCTCCTCCTGGATTTCCTGGAGATTCGGAGCCGGAAGTCGCATGTCCTGCGTGCGTGCTCCTAGGTTCATTACCATACCGCCACCGTTGTCTGCCATATCGCCATTCAGGTGCTCTTCGTAGTGCTGCCGCCACCTTTGGATCACCTCACGCTCGTTCGTAAGAAGGTTCCCGTTTATGTCCTTACACATATCGGGCTGTGACACGTGGCCCTTACGTGAACGGTTCAACTTCTCATAGAACTTTCGTGCGTTATTAGCGCGGTACAGTTCCTCCGTCTCTTCACGGTCTCGATCTTCCTGCTGGCGCTTTTTCCTCCGGAAAATCGAGTTTTGTCTGTTCCGCGCCCGTTTGTATCGTGCCTCGTTCGCCCTCGTGCGGTGTTGCAGCAATCTCGCCCATGCTGCATTCTTCTCCTCAACTAACTGCTCACATTCGCCGTCATACCAGTCGTTTCTCTGATCCGGAGCCACCGTGCCTAGTGCAGCGGTTGCGGTGCTTCCAATGGCGGATCGAATATCTCTCCAGCCATCTTCAAGAGATGCTGCGCCTAGCTGCTCTTCCGTTGGGAGTGTCACTTCCAGCTGCTGCGCGTAGTCTTGGGCTAGTCTACCGTCTTGTAGCCGCCCAATGTTTAGCCGCGGCGGACGACTCCGACGCGTGTTGATCACCGTCGAGAGTTTTGAGCGCAGACATACTGCAACGAGGTAGTGGTCGGATTCAATATTCGCACTGCGGTAAGTGCGTACGTTCATGATGTTCATGTGATGTGATGCCGATTGTATCGAGTCGTATTATCTTCTATGTCGTTCGTAATAGTTGTTTTTAAAGGCGGCTTATTGGGCCTGCGCAAACCTCCTGTCTCGTCGGAGGGCCGTCGTGTCAGGGCTGTTTAGCGTCCCACCTAACACCAGGACTTGGGCTTGCTTGCCAACCATGAGACGAAGCTAAAATAGGAGAGTTGGTGCTTTCTTCAAGCATTTCTCCAGCGAACATTGAAGTGCATAATAAATCCATCGAACCGAAGTCCAACCCGATGACGACGATGAATGGGAGGATCCAGTGAATGAAGAGCTACCGAATAAAGATCAACCAGATGACCTGCCAATCCGAAGGTCTGAAAGGATCAATCGAGGTAAGCCACCGGACAGGTGTGCGTGCGTGGCTGGTTCAGGAGGAGCCGATGATTTTCAAAGAAAGTACAGTTCCAAAAGCAATCAGCGGAAAAGGCGATGTTGGAGGAGATATACTCAATCAATTCCAACGACTTTTGGGACCTGGTTGACCTTTCCAAAGGAAGGCTGTTGCCTATAAATGGGGTTTCAAGATGAAACGGGACCAGAACGGCGAAGTAATCCGGTACAAGGCGCGTTTGGTAGCTTAAGGTTTGGAACCAACTACGACGAGGTGTTCGCAACGTTCCGGAACCCTGATGTCTGTTGCGGCGAAACGAAAATGATGGTCAAGCAGTACGATGTGAAGACGGCCTTTCTCCATGGCAACATTGAGCAGGAGATTTTTATGAGACACCCTGGATTTGCAGTTGCTGGTATGGAGTGCAAAATGAAGAAAAGCCTTTATGGTTTGAAGCAGGCTGCCCGCTCGTGGAATCATCGTCTTCAAGAGGTCCTCAAACTAGCTGGTTTCCAATAGTGTGATGCGGATTCTTGCTTGTATCGAAAGCAGTTTAGAGGAAGGTGGTGTTACGTTCTCGTTTACGTTAATGACCTGATTGTAGCAGGCGAGGATGGCCGGATCATCAAAACCTTGGAAGCAACGCTCAAGCGAAACTTCAAAATAAGGGCCTATCACGCATATAAGAATAAGAATAAGAGGTTGAGCACGGTATACAGAAAACAAGGTAGGCTCGTTAGAAGAATGACACTTCGAATGTGACGCATGTTTTATCGCCACATGTTGGAGTACAAAAGTAAGCATGCTGCGACCGTAGAGCATCGTCTCGGTCCAGCTTGCGCGAAGATAGCAGTGACGTCACATGTTTACATTCAAACTGAATGTTTACATACGTGATGAGCCTGTCTTGTTTTTTGTATGCTGTGAGGTTGAGGATGTAAGGCACGTGGATTTTTTTTCCGCATATCAATTTGTTCATTTTGAAACATTTGCTGTTCATATGCGCAGCCAAGATATTCAACAAACCCTGATTAATCCACCTAGCGGTGATGTATCTAGGCTATTACTTTCGAGCCAATAGTCCGATTTGGCCAATTTCAATAGGAAACAAATGCCTGAAAAATGAGTGACATTTTTCTATGAAAATAGTATTTTGGCCATAATTTTCCAGC
This sequence comes from Armigeres subalbatus, assembly GCF_024139115.2. Classification (NCBI taxonomy): domain Eukaryota; kingdom Metazoa; phylum Arthropoda; class Insecta; order Diptera; family Culicidae; genus Armigeres; species Armigeres subalbatus. The sequence goes on along the minus strand of NC_085140.1, from coordinate 106,843,685 downwards.
CCATTTATCAGTAAACTGAATCAAACTACTGAAATTTTAGCAAAAGAGCTGTCCGGTCTTTTTTAGAAATGTAGTTTTGCTTGTTAACAGTAATATGCATTTAGTTTAGTTGAATATTTAGCAAACGTTCTGCCAAATTCTAAAAAAACAGCATTGCTGGTTTACAGCAAAATGAATTTCAATTTGCTGATCTTCCAGCATAAGAACTGTAATATCTAAAAAATAAATGGTGCTGAAAAAGACCAGCATTTGGTCTTGCTGAAAAAACCCTGATTAATCCACCTAGCGGTGATGGTGCCTTTCTCGTGCATTATAATATTTTGGCCATTACTCTTGAGCCCATAGTCCGATCTGGCCAATTTTCAATAGGAACCTATGGCAGAGTATTCTGCGTCGAATACGTCGAATGTTGCGAGTAAATCGGTTAAGGATAAGTACCTAAAAAATGAGTGACAATTTTTTGCAAAAATTTTCTATAAAAAATTGGTATTTTGGCCATAACTTCCGAACCCATAGTCCGATCTGACCAATTTTCAATAGGAAACAATGGTAGAGTACCCTGCGTCGAATGCAACTTGTTATGAATCGGTTAAGGATAAGTGCCTGAAAAATGAGTGAATTTTTTTTTTGGGTGGGTGCGCACAGACACACACATACACACACACACACACACACACACACACACACACACACACACACACACACACACACACACACACACACACACACCGGGGCAGCAGGGACTTTGTCCAAGGGCTTGACGACCCCTCCCCATGGCCACTGCGAGTCAGACCGGGACCATTGTCCCTAACCCCTAATCCCAAGGCGTCAAGCGACCCGTGCCGAGGGATGCATGGCCAGGGGGTGAAATAATAAGCTAGGCCTTTAACGGAGCCTGTGGGGTACCTGGGCACCCTCCACAGTAATTGTCCCTTACCGCGTCATGCTGGGCTCTGGCGTGGTGGACCTCTTTTCCCGAGCAACTCGTGGGATCAAAATGGAAAACCAAGTCAATTCTTCAATTAGTGGTAGTAGTGTAGGCGACAACACCTTCGCAAGACGTGGGTTGTTCAGGTCTCTGCCTAGGAGACTAGAGGCAATAGTCGGCAGCTCAGTGGGCAGCGCCAGCGTGGGTCACTTAACCTTCATCTCGGCTAAAAAACGCCGGTAGAGGTTATTGACGGCCCATGGCTTGTAGAGGCGATGAACCGCAAACGCGATGGGCTTTCGGCCTTCGAGGTGGCGACGGAACAGCTGGACGCCATCATCGACTTTGCGTCATCGAAGCATAATATCAGTAAGGACCTCAAGAGGAGCTTGCAGAAACTTCGAAAGTCGATGTTGGACGCCAAGCTGGAAAAGGCGGTCGGGACGGCCAAGTGCGAACCCGTGAAATCCATGGAGTCAAGGTCTACCCATACTGAGGCCCAAGAATTCGCGGATTTGGGCAAGGTCGAATCGACCGAGGACGTGCCAGCGAAGACGGTGGTGCCAAAGTCTACCCAGACCGAGGCTCAAGTATTCGCGGGCATCGTCGGGGTGGCTGCTCCAACGGAGCAGACACAAAAACGGGGAGACAGTCTCCAGGGGATGAGCTCCTGGGGCCGCCCCAAAACGCGGAGGGTTACTACCCCGAACAAGGGTAGTGGGGCTGGGAAGCCGAACCCCGGCCAGGTACCTCCAAAACCGGGGGAGGAAGGACCTGGAAAGGTCCGTCCACCCAGGAAAGACGGTGGTAAGGGGTTACGGCAGGCTGAGACCACCGCCCCAGACTGAGCCGCCCCAGACCAGGGAAATAGAGGGAGATGACGCCTCCTGGACCCTAGTCAAGAATAAGAGGAAACCGAAGACGTCAAGGGCCGAAATGAAGGCCCAGGCGAATGAGGGTAGCAGAAAGTCTAGGGTAGGCGCCAATCGCTCCAGGGGCGATGCCCTAGTCATCAAAACGGACGAGGCTAAGTACTCGGACGTCTTGAAGGCGATGAGGAGTGACGTCAAGCTCGGTGAACTCGGCGCCGACGTACGTCGAATAAGACGTACCCGGACGGGCGAGATGATCCTCGAGCTAAAGCGGGGCGTCTCGCAAAGGGCGCCGCCTACAAGAAGTTGGCGGAGGAAGTCCTAGGCGAGACGGTCAAGGTGAGGGCACTCACGACGGAGGTGAATCTAAGGGTTAAAGACCTGGACGAGATCACCGAAGTCGAAGAGCTCGTCACGGCACTGCGGCGACAGTGCGAAGTGGAGGCGTCCCCGCAGCCGTTCGGCTACGGAATGTTCCAGCAGGGACACAGGTAGCATTGGTTCGGCTACCTGCAGCTGACGTCTCCAAGGTAGTCAAGTTAGGGAGCGTCAAGGTGGGGTGGTCGGTATGCCCTGTGGGCATATACGAGCAACCCGAAGTTTGCTTCAAGTGCCTGGAACCGGGGCACAAGCAATGGGACTGCAAAGGCCCTGACAGAAGCAAGCTCTGTCGACGCTGCGGATTGAGGGACATAAGGCACAATGCTGCACGAACCTCCCAACTGTTTGATCTGTTCCAGCAAAGCTGCGAACAGCAAGCACCCCATGGGGGTTCGAAGTGCCCGGCGTTTAAGCGTGTTGCAAAATCACAGTGCAGGTAACGCAGCTAAACCTGAACCACTGTGATGCAGCCCAGCAACTGCTGTGTCAGACAGTTGCTGAATGGGGACGGATATCGCCATCATAGCAGATCCTTACCGGGTACCCGCCAGGAACGGTAATTGGGTCACCGATGGGTCTCAAATGGCAGCGATATGGACAACGGGAAATACCCAGTTCAAGAGTTGGTGTCTTCGACACACGAGGGGTTCGTCATTGCCAAAATCAACGGGGTCTTCTTCTGCAGCTGCTATGCGCCTCCTCGTTGGTCGATCGAGCAGTTCGGTCGTATGCTAGATTGTTTGACGGCTAACTTGATGGGGCGCAGTCCGGTGGTGATAGCGGGGACTTCAACGCTTGGGCCGTGGAATGGGAAGCCGATCCACGAATCAACGGGGCAGATCCTGCTGGAATCACTGGCCATGTTGGATGTGGACTTGGCTAATGTCGGTACCAAAAGTACCTACAGCTGGAACGGCGCCGAGTCGATTATCGACGTTACGTTCTGGAGCCCTGGCCAAACGAGTAGTTCGAACTGGAGGGTAGATGATGGCTACACTCACAGCGACCACCTGGCGGTTCGCTACAGTATCGACTATACGACCAGCATTCAGCGGACGGAAGAAGGGGCGAGGCCTAGTCCTCGTATGTGGAAGACATCATACTTCGACGACGAGGTGTTTAAGGAAGCGCTCCGCCGCGAGCACAATACTCTCGGTCTGAGTGGCGAGCAGCTGGTAACAGTACTCTCGCGTGCATGCGATGCCACCATGCCTAGGAAAGTCCACCCTAGGAATGGGAGACCACCGGCTTACTGGTGGACTCAAGCAATTGCGAACCTGCGCCGCGCCTGCCTACGGGCAGGGAGGCGGATGCAGCGAGCACGCACAGAAGAGGAGCGTGTTGAACGACGGGTGGCGTTCGTGGCTGCTAGAGCCGCTCTGAAGACTGAGATTAGATCAAGCAAAAAAGCCTGCTTCGAGGGCCTGTGTCAAAGTGCCAACGCGAATCCATGGGGTGACGCCTGTAGGGTCATGATGGCCAAGACACGTGGAACGATCGCCCCTACAGAACGGTCTCCAGAGATGCTGGAGAGGATCATCCCACCTTCCCACGTCATGACCCAAGTCCCTGGCCTCCCTTTTTGGAGCTGCCAGGGGCCAGGGTGACCGACGAGGGAATAGTAACTGTGGCGGAACTTGCGGGCATTACACAGTCCCTTAGTGTAGGTAAGGCACCAGGACCGGATGGTATTCCGAACCTGGCCATTAAAGCGGCCATTGCCGATGCTCCCGAGATGTTCAGATCTGTCATGCAGAGATGCCTGGACGAGGGAGTCTTCCTGAAGCATGGAAAAGGCAGAGCTTGGTCCTATTGCCAAAGGCGGAAAACCACCGGGGGATCCGTCGGCATGTAGACCAATATGCCTGCTTGATATGGCGGAGAAGGTGCTCGAGAAGATCATCCTCAACAGGTTGTTGATACGCACGGAGGGTGCGGATGGTCTACCGAGTAACCAGTTTGGCTTCCGAAAGGGTAAGTCGACCGTAGACGCTATCTTGTCGGTTACCGAATTCGCGGAGATAGCTATCCAGCGTAAGAGGGGAGTTCGCTATTGTGCAGTAGTGACTCTCGACGTGAGGAATGCTTTCAATAGTCCCAGTTGGGCAGCTATTGCAGATGCGCTCCTGCGTCTTGGAATTCCCGAGTACCTGTACAAGATTCTCGGAAGCTACTTCCAGAATCGAGTACTGGTATACGACACGGAGGTGGGTCGGAAGTGTGTTGACATAACCTCAGGGCACTAAATTAATGATTTCGTGTGTGTTACTTCTACGTGAAGTTAAACGATTTACAATGATATGGAAATGCTAATATCATCTTCAAACTTGGACGTACATGATCATGATAGCATTAGAGGCGAAAGTAGTTCCGTTAGGATACGGCAGGCATGAAGAATGTTTTTATAGAAGTCGATTTGAAAGCGAGCGGAGGGCAATATTTGTGATGGCACATATCGCACGACCTTCCTTCTATAAGCTCCCGTATGAAGGGGAGGAAGAATATCAGTGTGGAAGCTGATATATCTCCACTGGCAAAAGGAAGGTGGTTTGACTTGCTCATATGCCATCGCGAGCGGAAGGATTTGCTATCGACGAGTACTGTCTCCAAATTTCTAATATGACATCAGCATTTAGTCGAATAGGATTTTTATTGCACAGTTCTGTTTTCTCATTGCGTCCGTCTCGTCGCAACCAACAGCTGCCTCGGAGAGAACAAAGCAGAGAAAGGCACTGCTGCTGTACCGTCGACCAATAACAGCTGAATTGATGGATGCCCCCACCAAGGGTAGTACACTAAAAGTTTGGAAGATGATATTAGCATTTCCATATCATTGTAAATCGTTTAACTTCACGTAGAAGTAACACACACGAAATCATTAATTTAGTGTACTACCCTTGGTGGGGGCATCCATCAATTCAGCTGTTATTGGTCGACGGTACAGCAGCAGTGCCTTTTTCTGCTTTGTTCTCTCCGAGGCAGCCAAGTTGGTTGCGACGAGACGGACGCAATGAGAAAACAGAACTGTGCAATAAAAATCCTATTCGACTAAATGCTGATGTCATATTAGAAATTTGGAGACAGTACTCGTCGATAGCAAATCCTTCCGCACGCGATGGCATATGAGCAAGTCAAACCACCTTCCTTTTGCCAGTGGAGATATATCAGCTTCCACACTGATATTCTTCCTCCCCCTTCATACGGGAGCTTGGCAGAAGGAAGGTCGTGCGATATGTGCCATCACAAATATTGCCCTCCGCTCGCTTTCAAATCGACTTCTATAAAAACATTCTTCATGCCTGCCGTATCCTAACGGAACTATCAATTCTATACTTTCGCCTCTAATGCTATCATGATCATGTACGTCCAAGTTTGGAAGATGATATTAGCATTTCCATATCATTATAACCTCAGGGGTTCCGCAAGGTTCCATACTGGGTCCGGTGTTATGGAACGTCATGTACGACGGTGTCTTGAGGTTGAAGTTCCCGGTGGGCGTGGTAATCGTTGGCTTCGCTGACGATATTACGCTGGAGGTCTACGGCGAATCGATCGAAGAGGTGGAGTTGACTGCAGCCCACTCGATCGCAATTGTGGAGGAGTGGATGAGTTCCAGGAAGTTAGAACTGGCTCACCACAAGACTGAGGTGGTTGTTGTTAACAACCGAAAGTCGGAGCAGCAAGCGGTGATAAGGGCAGGCAACTGCACGATCACCTCTGAACGCTCAATCAAACTCTTGGGGTAATAATCGACGATAAGCTCACCTTTGGTAGCCACGTCAATTACGACTGCAAGCGTGCCTTCACAGCAATAGTGGCATTGTCCCGGATGATGTCCAATAGCTCTGCGGTTTATGCCAGTAAGCGCAAGCTTCTGGCACGTGTCGCTCTGTCCATACTGAGGTATGGGGGCCAGCTTGGGTCACGGCCCTGCGTATTAATTGCTACAGAACGAAGTTAGAAAGTACGTATAGGCTCATGTGCCTAAGAGTTGCGAGCGCGTACCGTACCGTGTCGCACGATGCACTCTGCGTCATCACCGGTATGATGCCTATTGACATCGTTATCGGTGAAGACATAGAGTGCTTTGAAATGCGCGGCACGAGAGGCATCCGCAGGACTGTCAGGTTGGCCTCAATGGTCAAATGGCAGCGTACGTGGGACAGTTCCACTAAGGGTAGATGGACACATAGGTTGATACCGGAGATAGGTACGTGGGTCAAGAGGCGCCATGGGGAAATCACTTTCCACCTGACCCAGGTCCTTACAGGCCATGGTTGCTTCAGACAGTACCTACACCGGTTCGGACACTCGGCCTCGCCCGAGTGTCCGGTGTGCGTTGGTTTAGAGGAAACGGCGGAACACGTGTTGTTCGTGTGCCCGCGTTTTCGCACAATGCGTGACCACATACTTGCCACATGTGATCTGGACACTACCCCGGACAACCTAGTTCGGAGGATGTGTAAAGATGAAGTTAGCTGGAACGCCGTTTTATCGGCTATCGTCCAAATCGTCTCGGAGCTACACAGAAGGTGTCGCGTGAAAGTTGTCTCGAGGAATGGCTAGTTCAGGCGCAAATAAAAGGGTGGTCCAAGGATTCGGAGTCGGCTTCATGGGTCATACCGGTGCCCTGTGGTCGAACTCGATCCTTTTATCGAACAAGTGGCCGCGTGAAAAAAACATGGTATCGTCGCTTTCGCGGCGTCGGTCAACCGGGCGGGTTCCGAGCCCGAGGACGGAAAGGGGTCCTCGTCAAGGCTGGGGCAGGCGTAGGCACCGTGTCGGCAAGTCCCTCTGTGTGCTGGCGAATAGGCCCTATCGCAGAAAGGTCAATTTGGGGTGCACGCGGCATCATCATTCTTGATACCAGTCATGCAGAGGGAAGCAGGCGCGAAGTCGACCCTGCCCACCTTCCGAGGACATAGGGCGTGGTAAGGCCACCTGGAAAGCCGGCAATGCGCTGGCACGATACCATGGTGTTCTTCTAAAAAGCGAGTCACGATGTTCGATGCTGCAAGGACACGCAGCTAACCTCGAGGGTGCGCTGTGCACTGGCCCCCTTTGAAGCATTACTTTCTGGTTTTACCGAAGGGACGATGGGCTTGACGGCAATGGAAATGATTTAGTGGGTCGGGGATGCAGTCCTGCCTCCCTATTGGAGATGGCCCCTAACCCCGCACTTCCTGGTCAACCCAGGATGTCTGTTGAGCAGATTCCCCCTCCATTGTTTAGGAAGAAAAAAAACACACACACGCGCACACACACACACACACACACACACACACACACACACACACACACACACACACACACACACACACACACACACACACACACACACACACACACACACACACACACACACACACACACACACACAACGGCTGATAATAATGTTAGTCGTGAAAGATGCTGGGTCATTATGCCGAAGGCCATCAGGTCGAATGGTCTTCAGGCCCAGCGGTTGTTAGGCGGAATGGTCATTAGGCCGAATGGTCAATAGGCCAAATAACATGTAAGAAGGAAGATGTGAGAAGTAAGATATAGTGAAAATTGAGAAGTTTGAAGTGGAATGTGAGAAGTGAGATATGAGAAGTGAGAAGTGAGTAGCGAATAGTTAGGGGAGAGGAGTGTGAAGTGAGAAACGAGAATTGAGAATTGTGGAGTGAGAAGTAAGATGTGAAAAGTGAGCAGAGAATAGTGGAAAGTCAAGAGTGGGATGTGAGAATTACAAGTAGGGGGAAAGACGACTTTGGCAGGTTTTGTTCTATTATTGGCAGGGGGGTTTTTGTCGACCGAATTTTATGAAATTTTGCCACATTATTCTTTGATATGCAAAGAATGTTTAGGCCAAATTTGAGCCAGTCAAGTCAGTCATAAAAAAACCCCTGCCAATAATAGAACAAAACCTGCCAAAGCCGTATTTCCCCCTAGTAAATTAAGTTAGAAATGAGTGTGAAATGAATAGTGAAAAGTGAAAAGTGGGAGGTATATGAAAGAGAAAAGTAAGAAAGAGGGAAGAAATAAGAAGGAAGTTGTGAAAAACTAGAAGATTAGTGAAGAAAGAAGAAAAGAATAAAAAAGAAGATGAAAGAAGGAAAAGGAAGAAGGAACAAGGAAGATAAAAAGGAAGATTGTAGAAGGAAGTAAGCAGAAAGAAGGAATAAGGAAAAATGAAGAAGGAAGAAGGGAAAGGGAGAAAGAAGAAAGAATAAGGAAGAAGCCCTAGCAGCACAATTCAATCAATTCTGGTTGCAGCAACTTGTTTATGACCAGATTCAGTTACTTTAGCTTATTTTTAACATGTGTGCTACTCGGGAGGGGAAGTTAAAAGGGAGAAGGAAGAAAGAAAAAGAAAGAAGGAAAAAAGAAAAGGTAGAAAGAAGAAAGAAAAGGAAGGAAGAAGGAAGAGAAAGAAGGAAGAAAGAAGACGGAAGAAGGAAAAAAGAAAAAGGTAGAAAGAAGAAAGAAAAGGAAGGAACAAGGATAAAGGAAGAAGGAAGAGAAAGAAGGATGAAGAAGGAAAAAGGAAAAGTGAAGAAGGAAGAATGAAAGAGGATAAAGGATGAATGAAGAAGCAAAAAGGAAAAAGGAAGAAAGAGGAACCCGAGAGAAGGAAGAGGGCAGAAAGAAGAAGGAAGAAAAACTAAGGAAGAAAAAAAAGGAAGAAGAAAGTAGGTAGATGAAAGAAGGAAAAATAAAGAAGCAAAAAAGAAGAAGGAAGAAGGCACAATGATAATGAAAGAAGGAAAATAAAAGAATGAAAAAAAGGAGGAAGAAAAAATGAGGAAAAAGGGGAAAGGGAAAAAGAAGGAAAGAAAACAGAAGGAAAAATGAGGAAGAAGGGCGATGGAAGAAGGCAGAAGGGTAAAGAATGAAGGAAAAAGCATGATGGAATATGGAAGAAGGAAGAAAGAAGATGGAAGATGGAAAAAGGAAATAGAAATGGAAGAAGAAGAACGGAGAAAGAAGAAAGCAGGGAAAAAAGAAGGATGAGCAAAGAACAAAACGAAAGTAGGAAGAAAAAAGAAGGAAGATTAAAAAAGAGGATGGAAGAAAAAAGATGGGAGAGGTAAGCAGGAAGAAGGAAATAGAAATAAAAGAAGAACAATGACGAAAAATAATCAGGGGCCCTCCTTAGCCGTGCGGTAAGACGCGCGGCTACAAAGCAAGACCATGCTGAGGGTGGCTGGGTTCGATTCCCGGTGCCGGTCTAGGCAATTTTCGGATTGGAAATTGTCTCGACTTCCCTGGGTATAAAAGTATTATCGTGTTAGCCTCATGATATACAAATGCAAAAATGGTAACTAGGCTTAGAAACCTCGCAGTTAATAACTGCGGAAGTGCTGAATGAACACTAAGCTGCGAGGCGGCTCTGTCCCAGTGTGGGGATGTAATGCCAATAAGAACAATGAAGGAAAAAGGGAGAAAGCTGAAGAAAGAAATAAGAAGGCAGAAGCATAAAGGAAAAAAAATTGAAAAAAGAGAGAATTAAGAAAGAGTAAAGAAAAAGGTAGAAGGAAAAAAGTAGAAAAGGGAAGGAATAAGAACTAAGTTAAATCTAAAAAAGAAGGTTGGAGGAAAAATTATACATTTAAAAGGAAGAAAGAAGAAAAGAGATGAAGAAATGAAAAAACATGAAGGAGCAAGGAGGAAAGATGAAAAAGAAGAAAAGTAAAAAAGAGGAAAAAATTATATCGAAGGAAGAAGAAAAATCAATAACTTGCTTGTCACTTCTTATTTCCCTCCTTTTGCTTCGCATTTAACCTAATGACCATTCGACTTATTGCAGTACTCAAATCAATTTATGAAAAAGTGTTACTTAGGTGCTTTTGAAAAGTTAAGCGGGATTTCATCATATCGGCAGCTAACTGATGATTGTTCTCTCGGTTTTATTTTATTTTGTTTTCAAATAAACTTCTATTCTCTTTTTCAGATTACGGCAGATCAGTTGTTTGTAGTATGTTCAAAATGTGTAGTGTAGTAAAGTCTCTTCTATTCATACGAACATGTTCCACAAGTGACGTTTACTACTCAATATGTAGTAAACTCAAGCTTATTACTTTTTATTCATTCAACTCAATTGTCATTTCGATCAAATGTCATTCGACGAAATGGTATAGATCCACACTCATAAGACCGATGATTCTCGGACCATGTTCGAGAAGTACTTGCAAGCACTCAGCCCTAGTAACATTTTGGTTTTATATTTGTTTCAAAACACTCTTGTAGAGTAAATTATAGTCTTCAAAGAGCGTTATAAAACATAAAATGTTACTTGGGAGGGTATTCGAGAAACGCATGCTTACGAACATCTTTGGCGGTGTGCAAGAGAAAGATGTGTGTCGGCGAAGGATGGACTGCGATCTCACCCATCCCAGTATCCAGAAGGTTGCTAAAGCTGGAAGGGTACGATGGGCAGGGCAGTAGCGAGATAGGATGGTGGACCAATCACATTTCAATTTAATGAATGTGGGCCCAACCGAGGATGGTGAGATGAGGAATAATGAGATTTCATAGTAATGATGACATTCCTAAGTGTATCCTGATTCTATAGAAAAATCTTGGTTCACATATCTAAAAAAATAACTTTCAAAATATCGTAAGAGCATTTTTTGTTGAAATTGTTGTAGAAGTTGAAGTCTAGAACTTCAACTTCTGGTCAAAGAGAAATTAGGTAGAATGAAGATAATTTAAAGATTCTGACTAGAGCTAGAATCCAAACAAAGCCTGAGACCCTGAATCAAAAAAATATCAAAGAATTACTGTGATATTTACATAAAAAACTAATATTTAAACAAATCTGAAATGTGAAAAAATATGCTTTGTACCTGTTTCTAAATAGAATCCAAGCTTTCAAAAAACTTACCTCTCACTGGTGTGCATCTTGTAGTAAACCGAATACGATATGACCTCGTCCGGATTCTTGGCCGGTTCCAGCCAGCTCAGCGTGATGAAGCGCGGTTTCACAATCTGCGCCTGCAGATCTCGTGGTGGTCCCGGTAGAGGCGCCGCAAACTTTCCGCTTCCGTCTAGCGGTAGCAGGTGCGATTTGGAGTATTTCCGTGTGACAGCATTGATGGGATATTGGGAGTTAGAAAAGTGGCTTATTCCGGTGTCGCCATTTTCGGACCCCGTCAGCGATTGGTACAGTTTGTTCGGGTCTTCGTTCGGTCGGAGGGCGTAGATTTTGCCGGAGTCGTCATCGTCTTCGTCGTGATCTTCCTCGTGCTCGAGGTAGTCGTCGTCCGTGTAGTCATCGTACTGGAACTTGTTCTGATTGATGTTGGCTTTGTCTTTAGTGCGGGACAGCAAGCTATCCAGGATTCCTTTGGACAATTTCGGGTCGGAATGGATGGGTTTTTCGTAGGATTTCATTTTCCCCTGATTTTGATAGTACTTCTTATTCTTGTGTCGTTTTTGTCCTTATCGTGTGAAGTCGAAAATTCGTAAGAACCAAAGTACGCATGCAAAACCACGAGGTCCAATAAATCATAATCAAACAAAATTTTGCAATGGAACGTAACCAACACATATCGATAAATCGCGCATCCAACGGAGAACGAGAAATGAAACGAAATCAGAAAAGAAATTCACGAAAAATGTCATTTCATATATAACAGAATAAGCACTAAGTTGTAACGAGTCAATCGTTGCGGGGAATTGCAGCTCACTGCCCTTCATAGGGAAGGAGTAGTTGCCAATGCAAAAAAAAACACAATAAATTACCTGGTTCGATGATCTCGAGGCGGGCCGCAGCTTGCACACTCCCAGCCGGATTGGTCCCAATGCATTGAAACATTCCGGCGTCGGAGCCAATCAGGCCGAATATTTTGAGGTTATGGCTGTGGCAGCGAAAAGAAAACCGAAAACGAAAAGAAAAATGAAAATCAGTCAATTGGACAAAATTTATTGACCCGAGGCAAGGTTAACAGCTGCACGAGAAGATAATAATAAGCCGATTTTTCATTCCCTTAAATTGTGATATAATTTATCAGATTTTTCAGAAGCAAAATACTCACCCTCCAACAATCTGCATATACTCATTAGGCGTAATCAAGTCGCCATTCTTCAGCCACTGGATGATGGGCGTCGGTTTGCCGTGGATCGAACACTGCAGCTCCAACTCCTCCTTCTCGTAGGCAACCTTGTCCTCCGGACTGAGGATAAACTTCGGTGGCACTTGCACTTGAACAGTTGCCGAGGCATCCAACGAATCCTCCGAGTTGCTCGCCCTACACTGATAGTCTCCAGCATCCAGGTCCTGTATGGAGTTGATCTGGAGCGATCCCGTTCCTATAATTCGAAACCTCGAGTCCAAATCGTTCATATCTATTTCCTCGCCGTTGCGTAGCCACTTGATCGTGGGCTTTGGATTCCCATTGGCTACACAGTCCAGGATGACCGTGTCGCCTTCTTTGACCGTCTGCGGTTGAGGCACTATCACAAACGAGGGCGGCTCGAAGCTCTGGGGTTGTCCGGCGGTGGACTTGATGTTGAGGTTGGACTTACTGCTCAAGTTGGAGAATATCCCGGACGAGACGTTGCACTGGTAGGTCCCCCGATCAGCTGGGATGACTTCGTCGATTTCAAGCGCTCCCGAAGGTAACAGCAGCATCCGGGTGTAGTCCATCCGGACTGGTGACTCATCCTTGAGCCACTCGACGTGGTAGCGTGCCTCTAGATTGAAGGGCAGAGGGCTGGACATGCATTTGAAGTACGCCGTTTGGCCCGTGTACAGGTAGATTTCGTGTGAGTCCTGGTTGATTTCGGGACGATCTGTAATGAATATTTATCGCGTAGAAGAGGGGAAAATATGAAGCCTCTATTGTGATTTTTCGCTTATTTATTGAGTTTGTAGACTTATTTCTTGTTGGGCATTACAAAGAAAGTGGATTGAATAAAGCCATTTTTTCCCCAGTAGTGCAAACAATATTTTCGAGAATAACCTAAAGTCGAGGGATATAAACCGCGTAGATTCCAAAATGTGCTTGATAAACCGCATAAATAATACTGAACTTAGGTAAAAAACGGCTTAAAAAGCAACTGCAGTATAAATGTATTATGGAATATTTTATGAACATCGTGACCGTACAATTCGTATAGTTGCTCTACTTCGTGATTGACTAGAACTTGCAAAAAATTACTGACAACCTTGAGGTTCTTGAGGGCTGGAGGTAAGTAGCTATCCATTCTCAAATTACACGTTTCGGGAGCTAATATATTCAGTCAATAACGTCGCCGGCTACATCCTTCCGGTCATATAGGATGGTAAGGATTGTTAATCCGACTTCCGTTCCGTACTAGATACCGACATCGCCTCTGCATCTCCACAATTGTGTTAGGATAGGGTATTGTTATTATTGTTAGCTCAGACTAAGGCCGGAGTGGCCTGTGCAGTACATAAAAGCTTTCTTCATTCGGTTCGGTGATTTCTTAGAACTCGATGAATTGTAGCATCTGTGAGAACATCACGTTGAAACGGTGAGGGGGCACGTGGGAAGGGGCATCTGTTATTTTTTATCATGTGACCGACAGGGCACCCGTGTTCCCTTAAAATGTCATTTTCATAATTCTAACAATTTTCAACCGACTTAGATAATTTCAACCGTTATGGAAACATAAATTTATATACTTTTCATATGTTCCGGATCATCCAAGAAATTTCTGGAGTACGGCCCTTAAGTATAGTATACACACGTTACCAGAAGACTATTGACTTGTTGTGTTTAACTTTATCTAGAATTTAAGAAACCCATAAATAAAGTTGAAAAAAATAAACTGTCGACTTGTTTCAAAACGTGTACATACCCTTTGTGTGATCCTCAGAATAGAATGTGGAAGTACTTTTTTCCTCCGGAAGTTCCTTTAGAAGTTTCTCCGGATGTTCCTCCGGAACTTCCTGGAATTCCTTCGGAAGTTCCTCTGGGAATTCCTTCGGAAGTTCCTCCGGGAATTCCTTCGGAAGTTCCTCCGAGAATTCCTCCGGAAGTTCCTCCGAGAATTCCTCCGGAAGTTCCTCCTGGAAATCCTCCGGAAGTTCCTCAGGGAATTCCTCCGAAAGTTCCTCCGGGAATTCCTCCGGAAGTTCCTCCGAGAATTCCTCCGGAAGTTCCTCCGGGAATTCCTCCGGAAGTTCCTCCGGAAGTTCCTCCGGGAATTCCTCCGGAAGTTCCTCCGGGAATTCCTCCGGAAGTTCCTCCGGAATTCCTCCGGAAGTTCCTCCGAGAATTCCACCGAAGTTCCTCCGGGAATTCCTCCGGAAGTTCCTCCGAATTCCTCCGGAAGTTCCTCCGGAAGTTCCTCCGGAAGTTCCTCCGGAAGTTCCTCCGGAAGTGCCTCCGGAAGTTTCTCCGGAAGTTTCTCCGAATTCCTCCGGAAGTTCCTCCGAATTCCTCCGGAAGTTCCTCCGAATTCCTCCGAAGTTCCTCCGGGAATTCCTCCGGAAGTTCCTCCGAATTCCTCCGAAGTTCCTCCGGGAATTCCTCCGGAAGTTCCTCCGGAATTCCTCCGGAAGTTCCTCCGGGAATTCCTCCGAAGTTCCTCCGAATTCCTCCGGAAGTTCCTCCGGGAATTCCTCCGGAAGTTCCTCCGAATTCCTCCGAAGTTCCTCCGGGAATTCCTCCGGAAGTTCCTCCGAATTCCTCCGAAGTTCCTCCGAATTCCTCCGGAAGTTCCTCCGAATTCCTCCGAATTCCTCCGAAGTTCCTCCGAATTCCTCCGAAGTTCCTCCGGGAATTCCTCCGGAAGTTCCTCCGAATTCCTCCGAAGTTCCTCCGGAATTCCTCCGGAAGTTCCTCCGGAAGTTCCTCCAAATTCCTCCGAAGTTCCTCCGAATTCCTCCGGAAGTTCCTCCGGGAATTCCTCCGGAAGTTCCTCCGAATTCCTCCGGAAGTTCCTCCGAATTCCTCCGAAGTTCCTCCGAATTCCTCCGGAAGTTCCTCCGGGAATTCCTCCGAAGTTCCTCCGAAATTCCTCCGAAGTTCCTCCGAATTCCTCCGGAAGTTCCTCCGAATTCCTCCGGAAGTTCCTCCGGGAATTCCTCCGGAAGTTCCTCCGGAATTCCTCCGGAAGTTCCTCCGAATTCCTCCGGAAGTTCCTCCGAATTCCTCCGAAGTTCCTCCGGGAATTCCTCCGGAAGTTCCTCCGAATTCCTCCGGAAGTTCCTCCGAATTCCTCCGAAGTTCCTCCGAATTCCTCCGAAGTTCCTCCGGGAATTCCTCCGAAGTTCCTCCGAATTCCTCCGAAGTTCCTCCGGGAATTCCTCCGGAAGTTCCTCCGAATTCCTCCGGAAGTTCCTCCGAATTCCTCCGGAAGTTCCTCCGAATTCCTCCGGAAGTTCCTCCGGGAATTCCTCCGAAGTTCCTCCGAATTCCTCCGAAGTTCCTCCGGGAATTCCTCCGGAAGTTCCTCCGAATTCCTCCGGAAGTTCCTCCGAATTCCTCCGAAGTTCCTCCGAATTCCTCCGGAAGTTCCTCCGGGAATTCCTCCGAAGTTCCTCCGGGAATTCCTCCGGAAGTTCCTCCGAATTCCTCCGGAAGTTCCTCCGGGAATTCCTCCGGAAGTTCCTCCGAATTCCTCCGGAAGTTCCTCCGGGAATTCCTCCGGAAGTTCCTCCGAAATTCCTCCGGAAGTTCCTCCGGGAATTCCTCCGGAAGTTCCTCCGGAATTCCTCCGGAAGTTCCTCCGAATTCCTCCGAAGTTCCTCCGGGAATTCCTCCGGAAGTTCCTCCGAATTCCTCCGAAGTTCCTCCGAATTCCTCCGGAAGTTCCTCCGAATTCCTCCGGAAGTTCCTCCGGAATTCCTCCGAAGTTCCTCCGAATTCCTCCGGAAGTTCCTCCGAATTCCTCCGGAAGTTCCTCCGGGAATTCCTCCGGAAGTTCCTCCGAATTCCTCCGGAAGTTCCTCCGGAATTCCTCCGGAAGTTCCTCCGGGAATTCCTCCGGAAGTTTCTCCGAATTCCTCCGAAGTTCCTCCAGGAATTCCTCCGGAAGTTCCTCCAGGAATTCCTCCGGAAGTTCCTCCAGGAATTCCTCCGGAAGTTCCTCCGAATTCCTCCGGAAGTTCCTCCGGGAATTCCTCCGGAAGTTCCTCCGAATTCCTCCGAAGTTCCTCCGAATTCCTCCGAAGTTCCTCCGAATTCCTCCGAAGTTCCTCCGGGAATTCCTCCGGAAGTTCCTCCGAATTCCTCCGAATTCCTCCGGAAGTTCCTCCGAATTCCTCCGGAAGTTCCTCCGGGAATTCCTCCGGAAGTTCCTCCGAAGTTCCTCCCAATTCCTCCGAAGTTCCTCCGGAATTCCTCCGGAAGTTCCTCCGGGAATTCCTCCGGAAGTTCCTCCGGGAATTCCTCCGGAAGTTCCTCCGGGAATTCCTCCGGAAGTTCCTCCGGGAATTTCTCCGGAAGTTCCTCCGGGAGTTCCTCTGGGAATTCCTCCGGAAGTTCCTCCGGAAGTCCCTTCAGGAATTCCTCCGGAAATTGCTCCGGAAGTTCCTCCGGGAATTCCTTTGGAAGTTCCTCCGAGAATTTCTCCGGAAGTTCCTCCGGGAATTTCTCCGAAAGTTTCTTCGGGAATTCCTCCGGAAGACAGTTCCTCCGGGAATTCCTCCAGAAGTTCATCCGGGAATTCCTCCAGAAGTTCCTCCGGGAATTCCTCCAGAAGTTCCTCCGGGAATCCCTCCAGAAGGTCCTTCGGGAATTCCTCCAGAAGTTCCTCCGGAAGTTCCTCCGGGAATTCCTCCGAGAATTCCTCTGGTAGTTACTCCGGGAGTTATGCCGAAGGTTCCACCAGATATTAGTTGAAAAGATCCTGCAAGGATTCTTTGGGAAATTCCTCCATGAGTTTTTCCCTGAATTCCTATAAAAGTTTTATCAAATTCCTCCGGAACTTTTCTCCAGGATTTCTTCCGGAAGACAACAAATTCCTTTAGAAATGGAAGCACACGAAAATTTCTCAGAAAATTATGTATATATGGTACATGCTCTTGGTGGTCCTTAAAATAGAATTTGATCTCAACATATATTCTGCGTTATCCAACAAATGTGTGGTGTAAGTCTTATGTGTAGCTGTTTTGTAACACAAAAAGCTCAAGATCTTGTGGCTACAATGAGAATAAAATCACCTGCAAACCAACAATTTTCTTGAAGAATCTGTCTACATATGCACGACATATGTAAGCAACAAAGTTATTTGCCTTTTACAATGCCTTTAAGGTAACATGCAGGGGCTCCTAAATATAAAATGCTGCTCAGTTGAGCACAGTTTGTTCTGCCGCCGATCAGAAACATTTCGGCAAACAGCAATGAACCAAATCACTATTTTTCAACTTATCTGTTTTGTTTTTAACGTGCAACAACCCATAATTATCCAAGAAGTCATTTTAATGCAACGTCAAAGCAACAAAAATGAAACCCGGTGTGTTTTTGAACATGGCAAGAAACTTTAATGAGGCTTGGTGTTCCTTCAAAGTATCCAATACAATCTATTAGAAACAAGCTGCTATTTAAAAGATGTTGATCGTCCTAGTTGGGTTAGAATAGAATGTGTTCTCATCATATGTTCAGGGCTATTCAAGAAATGGCAAATTTACATTCGTAAATGAAGATCTATCAGGGAGTATTTTCTGACTCGTCCTAGAAATAGCAAGGTCGCATTCTGTTCTAACGCGTATAACTGTTCTAACCTTAAGGCCTTACTCCAAGGATTTCTTGGGTGACCCGGGATATATACTGTGAATGCATTCTATGCTAAGTACCACAAAGAGCATGTAGCATATTTGAAACTGGTTGAAAGGCCTTTGGTTACGCGTGTAAACTCTTAGGTCCTACTTCAAGGATTTCTTGTATAACTATGGACAAAAGCTATAAACCTTGAGAGTATATGAGTTTCCGCTTCCAAAACGGCCAAAATTGTCTAAATCGGTGGAAAAGTTTTGAAGCTATGGAAATATCAATTTATTTTCCTGTCGGTCATCTACGTGTGTTTTTTGTTAGTTGCATAAGGGACATCATGGTCTTGATAATTTCATACGAAACAAAGTTCAGACTAACTTTTTCACCAACATCGGCTTGGTTTGGCGCGAAATGTGTTTATTATACTGATCATAAACTATTGAAATTTGAAATAGTTCATATTGAATAGTTTATTTGAATGTATTTATTGACTTTGCGTGATACGATAATCTTGAGCAAGTCTAAAAAAAATTCTAGTAATAAAACTGATCAAAACTCACCTGCAATAGCCACCCGGGCCGAACGACTCACGATCGTCCCCACGCCGTCCACCGTGAGCAAGCACTGGTAGAACCCCGTCAGCCCTCGGTTGCTCTCGACCGTGCTGATGTACAGCGACCCGTTGGTCAGCTGCGACCGGAAGGTGTCTCCCACGATTCCGATGTCCTGCCCGTCCGGGCCGCGCCACCGAATGTTTGGGGCTACCTTTCCCTCGCGCAACAGCATCGCCTTCGGGTCCAGCCGGCCGGCACACTGCAACAGGGCGGAGTTTCCCTCCGGTACGGTCAGATCCGCCGGTTCCACTGTGAACTCCAGCGCTGCAAGAAAGAAGAAAATCGAGAGGGAAAACGTTCCCCAGTCAGTGATGATAAATGACTCGTTGCTGTTTCCAATTAATCAACCGATCAGTCGCGGGCGATAACTTAATTAAATTTCGAGCGATTAAGTGCGAAGCGGGCTGCCGGGTGCTGCACTTCGCTTAATTGTAATCACATGTTGTGATCGTTTGGCGGGGATGGGCAGCCGGCGGCGATTGCAGAAGAATTAATGTGGCGATTTAAGGGTTAGCATTCATCAACCAAACTGGATGCACCAGATGGGATGCAGCCGGTTACCATCCATCAATGGGTGGATGCGAAATGCAGTTTTGTGCTGCGTGGATGTGGATGAGGGTTCGCCGCATCGCGTCGCTGCGATGCCTGCGGCTTTTTGTTTGAGGGGAAACCATATCGAGATGAGTGAAGTGTAAAAGCATAAAAATATTTCACACGACCATTTGCTCATTGAGTTGGGTTTGCGTGGGAGGAACTGGTTACAGGATAAAATAAGTAATTAATTTTAGCACGCAATGAGCAGAAGTTGATAAATAATATACTCCAATCAACTCGTTTACTTATAAAGGAAATTAGGATCGGAGACCGCCTATTGATGTGGATAAGACGGGTTCTACGAACTATGATTAACAAGAGCTCGGAAATAATATGTGAATGATAATTCCATCAATAGTGTCAGTATTATGTCAGGATATTATCGATTTGATCCACATAGCTTGGCGGTGTTTTTTTGCTGGTTCGCAATCAGTTATGCTTTTATGGGCAGAATATGAATCCCTAAATAATGTTGATCCACTTACGTGACTCACAAAACAAAATTATTCAATGCACTTTAAAATAGTTGGAAGATAATTAAGATAAACAAGACTCTTAGAAGATATAGAAAACAGTCAAGTTGATTTTTTTTTGGCCACCTCTAAACAAGTCATCACCAACCAAAACTGGTAAAGAACCGGAAGTTTGTCTTTGCTCCACACCGCTTTATCCAAACTTTACGCAAACATACAAACCATACTTCCTTGGGTCGAATCCTTTCTGCTTCGGCTCCTGTTCTCGACAATGTCACGACAGAAACAGCCAAGAGCAAATATGTGTGCCATGCCATCATGTTGGCCATTTTGGCGTACGTCCGCCGTCCCACTGGGGGTGGACCAGGCTCCAACAACTTCTATATGCTTCGTCTGCACTTCCCTACACATGTTGTGCTTGTTTTACGCTTGCTGTCCAAAAAGGGAGACTCATTCAGCCCCACAAGACGAGATGATGATAATGGTGTGCTTTTCCTCCTAGTCGTCCTTCCGAAGGAAAGACGCGCCCTCAAAAGCCATTATATTTTATGGGTCGGTGGTTTATGTATGACAGTCGCTGTAATGCCAAACCATCAGTGTGCGGCGGCGGTACAATTTCGCGCGATTGCACATAAATCCCTGCAACGACGCCGGGACGTTAGTTGAGTTGTCTTCATTGTACCAACCCTGCGGAAAAGTCAAACCCGGAAGCAAACCACGATGCACGACATAACAGCAGTCCCCTGCTCTGGTTTCGGTGCGGGAAGAAGATTCACAATTTTTATCCCCGGCGTTTGTTCCGCCAATTTGGGTGATGGAATTCCCTACACTTGTGCATTGACTGGTTGCTTCCGGCAGGACGAGCGCACCCTCAATTTCCCCCCGGGGGCGACGTATAGAACCGGAGCAGACAACAGGCGCCAAAGTTGCAATGTCTCGGGCAGTGGTTGGCGGCGGTAAGAAGCCAAATGTGAATAAAAATTCATTAAAGTAACGTTATTTGTTATCGTACTATCTGCAAACAGAGGACTCGGGTAAATAGAAATCAATTTCGTTCGTCAAAGGGAGAGTGAGGCGGTTGATGGCAGCCTCCTGCTCCGAAGGCCCAAGGCAGAACGATGGTGTTTATCTAGCCGGAAACTAATGCAGACTAAACGCCACACCGTTGTTATGCTTCGGGGGGAGAACTGGCTGTGTATCAAATTATTTTGGATGGAGCTGAGGTCGTTCGAAAAGCAACTTTTATTTTCATTTGGGAGCATGGGGGAGACGGTTTGTTGCTGTTGAAACAAGCGGAACGGTGGCGGGACACAAAGATTCAATTGGGACTGTGTATGGACATGAAAGTGAAATGGGTTGACTATCGGACTGCTCGTGCAGTTTGTTATTCGGAATCTCCCCTTTGTGGGCATTTAATAAGAAAGCAAAACAGCGAGGCGCGCTATCAAAACAGATTTTATCGGTCGATCGATGCTGTGACTGAGGATTGGCTACACGCGTTTGTTACTTTGCTATCTATGGTTTGGCGATTGTTGGTGGGACGCCACCAGGTAGATACGAAGGTGACGAAAGATGATTGTGGAACATGTGTTGCCTGTCAATCAAGGGACGCTGGTCTCTTAGTCACTGATTGGGAGAGGTGAATTTGATTGTTATATCTCGTGATTGTTCGAAGTGTCCATTTCATCGTGTTTTTGTGCGTGGAACATCGTAATATGAGCTGTCTAAGCTTTATCAAAATGCAATTGAAAAACTATTCAATTTGAAAATCGATTTGAAATTGTACCTTTGTTGAACACATTGTAATAAAGATAGTGGAGTTGACGACTTGATCACTTTGAATTTTTTGGTATTGTCAGGGTGTTGTCACTGATGCAAAAAAACAACACCCTAAAGTGGTAATGACAAAAGTTCACGATTTTGTCCATTTGGCCGAAGTTCATTCGGCCGAAAGCCATTTTTCCGAAGGCAATAAGCCTAAAAAATGATTAGCAAATTATGTCATTTGGCCGAACAAACCATAAGACCAAAACCCATCTGGCCGAAATGGACATTTTATTCGGCTCGGTCATTCGGTCAAATTGATCGTTTGACAGAAACGACAATTTGGTAAGGAATGCCATTTGGCCGAAATGGACATACGATCGAAGTGTCCAAAGAATTTCCCGTTTAAATCTCGCTTAACTTTTCAAAAGGAGCTAACTAGCATTTTTTTTATGAATTAATTTGAATATCGCAATCAACAGACCAATATGTAAGCTTTTGATTAAAGGGTGCCCATAAGGAGGCGTGCTATCACCTCTGTTGTGGTCTTAAATAGTTGATGATCTTCTCAAAAACCTGATAGCACAAGGCTTCGAAATTATCGGCTTTGCTGATGACTTAGTCATAATCATACGAGGGAAATATGATTGTACTATCACTAATAGAATGCAAACAGCAATTAATTCCGTATCATCGCGGTGCGATAGAGAAGGGATGAGCATAAACCCTTCCAAAACTACTATTGTACCATTCACATGAAGGAAAAAAATATTGAAAAACATAACATTGAAAGGCACAGTTTTAGAACTTTCAAATACAGTCAAATACCTCGGTGTATATCTTGACAGTAAATCAAACTAGAATACGCACCTGGAGCCAGAAATGATCTATTGGATTTATGACGATTGTGAGGCCAAGGATTACCTAGGCCAAAAACGAAAGAGGTAAGGGAGACTGGGGAGTAAGGTGGACCACACCTATATGAAAAAAATCGAAATCATTTTTTCGAGACGTATACCCCCTACAATCAAATTTTTTGCTCCCAGAAGCTACTGTAAAAAATTCAGCCAGATCCGTCATGTCTAAGTGGATGCTCAACGAATGTGAAGTTTATATGGGAAAATCGACTAAATATATGGTAAAATGTATACTTTCTACTTTTTTATCTCTAGGTGGCGCTCATTAGTGACATTTACAATCTTTACATTATTGCGAAGAGGCTCCCGAAAACCGCGAGTGATTTTATCAAAAAATGAAAAAGTTATAGAATGTAGAGTAAATGTTGTTTTTTCAGCTGGGGGAAAACGCGCCATCCAGCTATTTTACATGCAGAATCGATCGGACCGATTTGCTTCGATTTACTTCGTTTGCTCGATACTAGTTTTGGAAATGACTGAAATTAACGATATTAGGGCTCACTACCTTCTCCGATCGACTTTGTATGCGAATTTGTTGGATGAAGCGTTTCACCTCGGAGAAGTAATTTTTTTTCAACGTTTTATCTAGGTATAACTTTTTTGTTTTTTGACAAAATCACTCGTGGTTTTCGGGAGCCTCTTCGTAATAGTGTAAAGATAGTAAATGTCACTAATGAGCGGGATTGAATGACTACAGCGGCACCTAGAGATAACCCAAGTAACATTTTTAGTTTTATAACGGTCATGAAAACCACTATTTGCTCTACATGACTTCGGTAAAACCAATATAAAACCAAAATGTTACTAGGTGGAAAGGTGCAGCCAAATCGGGTTGGTGGAAGGTACCGGGCAGATTGAATGATTCGTTGTACTTGAAGGGCCAATACAATGTTTGGAGAGCCATCGATATTTTTTTGGCTTTCCCGTTGGAAGGCTATCAAATTGTATTGGACATGGTCTGCCGGATCAAATTATATTGGTTTTGGATTGCAATGCTGGATATATTTGCAAATAAATCAGAAGGGTTATATACAAGATACGACCGCCCGACGTGAATGATTTTCTTATCGGTTTCGATTTGTGATGTCGAAGAAACTCTGGAAGAGCAGCGGTTTGAATGATTTGCTCATCGGTTTCGACTTGTGATGCCAAAGAAGCACTGGGAAAGCGTCGGAATGAATGATTTCCTAATCGGTTTTGACTTGTAGTGTAGGCGCTCTGGAAGAGCAACGGATTAAATGGTTTATCCATCGGTTTCGACTTGTGATGTTCAAGACTTTCTGAAACGTCAAATTGAATGATTTGCTCATCGGCTTCGACTTGGGATGTGGAAGATATTTTGGAAAAGCGTCGAATTGAATGATTTGCTCATCGGTTTCGACTTGTAATGTCGAAGAAATTCTGGAAGAGCGTCGATTTGAATGATTTGACCATCGATTTCAACTTGTGACGTTGAAGACGCTCTGGAAGAGCATCGGATTGAATGATTTGCTCATCGGTTTCGAATTGTGATGTCGAAGACTCTCTGTAAGAGCGTCGAATTGAATAATTTACTCATCGGTTTCGATTTGTGATGTCGAAGGCATTCTGGAAGAGCCCTGAATTGAAAAATGTTTTGTTTCTCAACGGTTTCGACCTAAAAAATTCTACAAAAAGAGGGATTCAAATTTTGACTTTTTGCTCCCCTAGACATGAACGATAACATTTGCCTCCTAAATTTTTAACTGAATTGTTGTAATTCGAGCAGTTTGAAGTTTGTATGGAAAATATTATAGAAAATCACCCCATATGTTAAATATTGTTCCGTGAGGCGGCCCATCAACTATTTGAATACACAATTTGAATACAATGTATAACCATCCGAAGACTTCATAGAATATTTCCTAATCTGTAAGAAAATTGTTGTTGAGAAGCGATCGAATTTTTGTAAGCAAAGTTATAAAGAAAACAAAAATAATATAGAACAAGTAAATAGCTGTAACCAAGACCAAGAACCAGTTGCAATGCAGAGCCATTGAAGAGATTGAAGAAAAACTTGAATATTTTATTTGAATATTTGATTTTGGTATTCCATTATGAAAGCGTCCCAATGTTGGTTTGGGATTAAAATTTTGTTCATAAAATAGGAATATTGGCTTTGCATTTCGCATTCATACATTGGATTTGAGTATCGGATTGGAAAATCTTATTGAACGTAGGATTGAAATATTTGAATTCAAATTTGAATTAGGCGGGTTTTAAATGTTGGAATTGAGTACGGATATTGCATTCTGGATTGTAAAATTACACTTGGCTGTAAAAAATGCTATGTAAATAGTTGTTTATTAAAATCCCAAGTCAATTTTTTTTTCTCTTCTTAGAAGGGAAATGTGCGGGTGAGATATATAAGAAATTGGACAATCCACTTTCAGCGTGCATTGATGACATATAGAGTAGAGTGGGGCCAGAGTGCGCGTGGGGTAAGAGTACGTTTTCGATTTTTTGAAGTAATAAAAAAAGATAAACTAGCAGCACTGCATCAGTTTGACAGGTATTCTGGCCAACTATTATCATGTGTAGTTGTAAACGATTTGAATAAACAACAAGGGAGATATAGAGTTAGATAACTTTTTGGTCATTTTGCTAAAAATAATTGGGTTTCCGCTACTATTATTTCATTACAGTCGGGATTCGCTGGTTGGGATTTTAATACTTGGGTCACTTTTTAGTTGGGCCTCCGCTGGTTGGGTCATGGCCCAATTAAGAGCAATCGTAAGTCAAAATTCAATGTAAACACGGAAAACGGGATTGGGCGTCACTGGACATCATTTGTGATGTTCAAGTCGAAATACACGTGTTCAAATGGCTGTCAGTTGACCCAACTAAAAAACCGAATTCGTTAGTTGGGCCGAGGTCGTGGCCCAACCAGCGAATCGCGACTGTACCATATATACGTTCAATCAGGTGAACATTATACCATTTCGATAACCTATTGTATAGAGTACTTCGTGGTACAGAAAACCAATCCGGTTGGTTTTCCAAGAAGTCAAAACCATTACTGGAATATTTTTGGGACTGTGGGGTAAAAGTACGCAGGAACCGGTGGGGCAAGAGTACGCATATGAATCTTCAAGTTATGATGTCAAACCCGTATCTCCGGCCGAAATAAGACTTCTTCCAAAGCGAAAAGATCCACAACTATGAAAAAAGGGATAGAATTCGAAATTATCACAAGTTTTTAGGATAAGTTGAAATATTTCGATGTTAGAAAGGACTTAGCGAACAAAGCACTGAAGCAAAATAATAAAAAATTGTATTAGGACTTGTTGACACCTAAACATAAGAAAATTATTTTGAGCTTTTTAGTGGAATGTTTTCACCTGTCATAAGACGAGTTTATACAATCCCATTGAATTCCACCACTTAATTGTATCTTGACAGATACGTATTTCGACCTCAACAGTAAGGCCGTCTTCAGTGTCTCGTACTTGACTCGACTTAAGTCGAGTGGGGTACGACTTAAGTACGAGACACTGAAGACGGCCTTACTGTTGAGGTCGAAATACGTATCTGTCAAGATACAATTAAGTGGTGGAATTCAATGGGATTGTATAAACTCGTCTTATGACAGGTGACCTAAACATAGTACGAAAACACAATTTCATCTAAATGATAATTTCATTTTATCAAAAGAAACATTCATAAATTACGCAACGTTTAGGTGGGAGGGGTTGTGAGATATGTGACGATCCATATAATTTTTAGAGGATTCATACAAATAGTGTGATGAAATAGCCAAATTTTATGTTACGTGATTGGTGGACTTTATTTAAGGAAAATGCCTTTGTATACGCCACGCGAAACCTGATATATATTTTTACCTCTGTAGTTTTTTGTATATATAAAAAATCAATGTTTTTTCGTAAAAAAGTGAACATTTTTAGGACCCCCTCCCCCCTTTAAGAGTTACGTTATGTTTAAAAATTTCCTAATATATGCTCATTAAACATCAATTAAAAGTTATTAACTCTTATTTGTGTTAATATATACTTAAAGTACATGATTGAATAAATGCGTACTCTTACCCCACCCGATGCGCACTTTTACCCCACCGGTGGGGTAATAGTGCGTTTTTCACTTGTCTTGCAATAAGGGTTCTACTAAAACGAATCTCAATAATTTCAATATTTTTTCCACTGGGTAACATAAAGGAACATCATCGACACTGATTTGATATGCAGAAGTTTGCTTCATAAGGGCCACATGATCGATTGAAAACTAAGTGCGTACTCTTGCCCCACTCTACTCTACTCGCTCGTTCGGCTGATCTCAAATTTGGGTCGATTTCACTCATATTCACAACTTCTTCTGAGACGTCAAACACTGAGTAACCTAGAATTATTATTTTGAGTAACTGTCATTCAAATCAGAATAAAAAGACTACGATACAAAATTGAGTTTATCGAGAAAATTTTAGAAAAATCGCGAAGTCCAGACGTTGCAAGGGTGAAAAACTTTAGTGGAAAAAATAAAGTTACTTCACATAAATAATACGTAAGTTATACCAACATTTGGCAGCATATTGTTGTTTGTCATACTTTTTATATTGATTATTGCAGTCAGCTTTGTTTAAATAGCTCTGGATTAAAAGTGAAGAAAGTCTTGTGAGGTAAGTTTCACATGTTTCTTATTCATGCATGTGGCTATAATAATTACTTTTTCTGATTCTGATTTTTAGAGTAACTTTGAAGCTTGTAACCGTTCGCATAATTAATTGAGTCAAAGGTATTTGATAATAGAATTTGCATACGTTTGCGTTAGAGGAGAATCAATGATTGAATTGGACTGAATGATCCGGTTATCATTGAGGATTCGAAATATGTAGCGCTTGACGGTTATCGTGTCAAACAGGTTTTGATAATACCGCCAACCGCAAATACGGTTAGTAATCACGATTAATCATGTGTCAGCGATAATGCTGATGATTTTATCACGATTCATTACGTTCTGTTATAACATCGATTAGGTAAGTTGTTTGGCATTAGACACGGTCTATTGTGCTAGTCGTTGTTTGGTTTTGTATTGGTTTATGCTCTATGAACATCATTGTAGGACGGACATTAAATTGCATTCCAATTCAGTTGAGGAAGTAGTCTTTCGGAAGAAACGATTTAAGAGTTATGAAAACCGGTTGGTGTGATGTAACGTTCGACGGATATTTTGAATTAAATTTAAAAGAAATTCAAAAGCTTTAGACGTTTTTATCTTTTTAAGCAAAATCAATTGTAAATAAATTTTGAAATTAGTTTTTATTATTGTAATTAAATTAAAGAGAATAATATTTAGATTGAATTAAAGCTCATTTATTGTAAATTAATTATTTTTGTTCTTTTCTGTATATATTTTATTTTATTTGAATTAATTTAGCTTTGGACGTTTTATCTTTTAAGCAAAATAATGCTAGAATTCGTTAAGTCGGCTTGACGATTCAAAGTCCAAAGCGAGACCAAAATACAACCAGTCTTTGCCTGACTACATGACTGTCTTGGGATAATGAAATGTTTCGTGCGGTTTGCGTCTCGGCTGAGCGAAGTGGTATACTGCTTCAGTGAGTGCAGCAATGGCTCCTGAAAGTATAGAGCTCTTTTCAACCATTTGCTTAAATCTAGGAAGGCGCTAAACTGCTATCGCCATTCGAAAATCGGTAAAGAATAAGCAATTGTCCTTCAAGGTTTCCTGAAGGATAGAACCCTTAAGCTCGTTCATTTTCGCTCGCACTTGAGGAGTAGAAGTATCGCGCTTTTTCAGTTTCGAATTTGTGAAACTTTCGAAGTGAAACGTGTGAATCCTTAAAGTTTGTCGAAGATAGAAAATTGAGAACAGTGGTTTTAAAACGTAAAGTGATGTAAAAGAAATCTTTTGATGTCTTCCAGATACAGCGTATCGTAATTCTACTCCATTTTCCGGAGGAATTATTTAGAAAAAAAGGTAATTCGTGTAAATAGATTTAATTAGTTTTTGATTAACATTCGCCATTCGCGTTGGACTTCCAGCGCATAGGCGCTTTTTTTGTACGGGCTGGAAATTTGAAAGCGACCAGCGGAGTCATTTTGGGGTTCCCGTCCGAATTTCGTTGTGGGTCGCAGAGCGACCATTCGAGCTCGTGTGTCCGCTAAGGCCCGCCTTTCGAGGTAGCTAAACGGAGAGGAGTGAAGTTCGCCAGTCAGTCGAGCGAAACTGACCCGACAGTCGCCAAAACTGTCGTAGAACCACCCGTACGCTACAACGTCGCTAATTATCGTACGCTGGACCGAACCTGAACCAAGAGTTAGTGGCTTCCTTTTAGTCCTCGCCCGGCGAATCGGAAAGGTACGTGAAGCCGGGTCGTAAGGGAAAGTGGGCTACTAGCTCGAGGGAACGGTATTCCGGACGCTCTCGAGGTTTGTAAATCGGAAGTCTTCCGTCCAGCCGCCACTCCCTCCGCACCTTTAATTCGGCCATTTGCGCACGAGCTCACACCGCCATCTTGTGGAGCAGCGATCGCCCACTGGCAAGCCGCCGGTAACTCGACGCTCCGGAGAAGCACAGTCGAACGAGTCGTCATCGTCCT
Source organism: Armigeres subalbatus (assembly GCF_024139115.2). NCBI lineage: Eukaryota > Metazoa > Arthropoda > Insecta > Diptera > Culicidae > Armigeres > Armigeres subalbatus. The sequence goes on along the minus strand of NC_085140.1, from coordinate 106,814,882 downwards.
CGTCGGACAGTTCAGCGTCTTCGGCACCCCGCCGGAGAAACCTACATCTCCGGCGCCCCGCCGGAAAGTTTCCCATCTTCAGCACCCCGCCGGAAAGCCATCCGTCTTCGGCACCCCGCCGGAAAGCCCTCCGTCTTCGGCACCCGCCGGAATCCCGCCATCGCTACGAAAATCCTGCGCAGGTACGTGGAAACATTGTAATCATGGCCATGAAGTTTCCCTTATAAATAGTAAGCCCATTTAGCATGTCGTCCAACCCGAATGAATTCCCTTGAGAATAAAATATGTTGAATTAGAAGATCTGGATGCCAATTGATTTTATTTGCAGCATTTCCGTTTAGAACACACTGTTCTCGTACGTTTTAGTCTTTTCGTTGGTGGATTGGTTATTTCAGACTTCTATTCCTCTTCGCTCAGTGAGTATTGGGTTGAGCGAGCTTAAGGGAGTACGAGGGGCAATAAGGGATAAGCGGAGCGAGTTTGGGTTTCCGTTGGTTTGGCAAGTTGTTTGGAAGATTCAGCCAGCAACCGTTCGAGAATTTACCCTGAGGTATTGTCTCAAGAAAGTCGGGCAAAACAACAGACTGGTGGTCTCTCACACGTGAGAGTGGCGCTACAAGCCACCAAGGTTTATCAAGTACCTCATATGATTTTGCGAACGGTTACAAGCTTTCCGGTTAGCGACTTCAAGAATATGGACAACTTCATCGGAACAACCGCAGGTTACCGGACAACTCTGCCTAAGACCGGCAAAGCTTTGCCAGATGATCGGTGCAAAACCGTGGAACCTGGAAGATCCTCATTTCCCCCGTAGACCAATTCGAAAGCGCCGAAGACGCCATGCCATTTTTCATTTGTATTAACTTTGGTGAGCATTTAAATAAAATGTTTTAAATTTTTCTTTTTTTTTAGAAAAAAAATGGAAATGAATCTTTTTCTGGTTTGACAAACTCAATTGCGCACCTAAACGACTTCGAATTGGCGGATGACGTTGCACTACTCGCGCAACGGCGCTCTGATATGCAGAGTAAGCTCAACGACCTTGCCGATCGCTCCTCCTCGGCAGGTTTAGTCATCAACGTCAACAAAACCAAATCGTTGGATGTAAACACGGTGACTCCTTCCAGTTTCACAGTAGCCGGGCAACCAGTGGAGAATGTTGAAAGCTTCCAATATCTTGGTAGCCAAATGGCGTCAGACGGCGGTACCAAGATCGACATAGGCGCACGGATCAAGAAAGCAAGGGCTGCCTTTGCGAGTTTAAGAAATATCTGGAAAAACAGGCAGATAAGTGAACGCACCAAAATACGAATTTTCAACTCTAACGTGAAATCTGTGCTGTTATACGCTAGCGAAACATGGTGTGTATCAGTGGAGAACACTCAACGGCTGCAGGTGTTTATTAACAGATGCCTGCGGTATATAATTCGGGCCTGGTGGCCTCACAACTGGATCTCAAACAACGAGCTCCATCGTCGTTGTCACCAGAGGCCGATAGCAACAGAAATTCGGGGTCGGAAGTGGGGCTGGGTCGGCTGTAAGCAAGCATTAGACTGGAACCCAGCGGGTCATCGCAGCAGAGGCAGACCCAGAGGCTCATGGCGGCGAAGCCTCAATAAAGAAATAAAAGAAGTCGACCGAAATCTAACCTGGCAACAGGTTAAAGCGATAGCCGGGCATCGCTCAGGATGGAGATCTTTCAAGTCGGCCCTTTGCACCACCGGAGGTGTACAGGATCCATAAGTAGTAAGTAAAACTCAATTGCATAAATTCGATTCGATTTTATGAAATTGAGTAGAAATAACTCAAAATAAAATATCTCACAGAGTGACTCAAAATTGAGTTCAAGGCCATGAACTCAATTTTGTCTTGAGCCAGTTTTTACGATTTTGAGTTAAACTGACCCAAATTTGAGTTGAGCCAAACGAGCCTGTATGCAAATATCATCCGTATAACGGTTCGGCTGCCAATATTGCCTAGTGAATAGCAGGCCATGACTTTGTCTCTTTCCTCGCCGGATAATGAACGAGTCACACGCTCGATAAGACAGCACACAAGCGATGAAACCTCGTTCGTCGGAATTGGCCGCAAATGAACTGCACCAGCTAAAAGCCCAGAAAGTTGCATAATTTGACGTCTATACTGGCTTGATGTCTCCAGTTGGCGTTGCGAACAAAGGCGCAGAATCCGGAGATGGCGAGATCGTTTCTCGATCCAAACTAGGATGATTTCGGGTGGGAATCATTCTCGACACCCTGGGCATAGTTTATCCATTGTATTTGCCACACAATGCAATGGCGGGCATAGAAAGCTTTCAATTAATAACTAGAGGAATGCTAATAGATTACTAAGTTGAAAGGCTGACCAAGTTCCAGTTTGGATGTAGTGCTATGGAAGAAGAAGTTGCGATGCACTTACGAGATTGACTGATTCACCGAAACCGATTGCTAAGCTGTTAGCAAGTTTTCTATAGTAAATATTATCATACATAAATATTGTAACACACTGGAGTCGTTTTTTACGCGGAGGATATAAGCCGCGTAAGTCAAAACAACGTGAGAAACCGCGTAAATCCCAAAGTATGACTGAATAAACCGCAAAAAGCCAGAAATTCTAGTGACAAAAATCGCATAAAAAGCTATTCGTATGAAAAACGGCGTAAAAAAACGACTTCTGTGTACATCGAGTATGAAGCGTTGACTCATCCTTGATCGAATGGTCCAATAAAATTGGAAATCCATCAAGAAACGGCTGAGATATTAACGATCAAAATCTATCATATTTTCGTAACGTTTTACGATTTTTTTTCAATCGTAAAGTGCACCCCAATATAGAAAAGACAGACGTATTTCTTTGACAAAAAAGTGGAAAGTATGCATTTTCCCATATAGGGTAAATCACTACTTGGGTCTATGGGCCCGACTCCCGGCTCACTGCACAGAAACTGAGGATTTATACTTTTTGGAAGCCGTAGGTTTATGATTGATAATTTAAAAAATTCTCCCAATTATTTCGCTCAATACTTAATATTTTACAACCATTTATTCACTCCTAATTGTCCCAATTATGGAAAATAAAAATGTAGATTCCAAACAATCACTCTCCGTTGCTACACAACTGAGCCGAAGTGAGTCTTTCCACTTTTAGATACTCTAAACTCACGCACTTCAACTTTTTCTATTTGTTCGTTTCACTAGAATTAATATAAACATATTAGAATACATTTAGAAATGTATCCTCAAACCGAACAAAAATTCACTTCGGCATAAAAACTTCTAGCCGCACCGTGCTGCCAAAAAGCCAGAAGCCTTATTTTAGTATGAAAATAATCCTTCATCGTTAATAGGAAAACTATCTAATACGTTGATGCTATCATGTTATTTATAATTCTCTCGATTTCAAAAAGTGCAAAAATATAGTTTTCAGGCGTTTGGAAGTAATTTGGGTGAGTGAATATCTTATCATCAACCAAATAAAAAGTATTATAAATAATACCATCTGGCATCACGTCGGCGTTGAACGTGCATTTTTGTTTACGTCCCGAGAGAGAATGAGAGTAAGATTTTGAGAGATTGAGTGAAATTTTGCTTAGGAATGGTTTGGGAACTGGTTTGAAGTTTGCCGGAAATGCAATCGCTATGACTGAAATGAGTGCTGCACCTCATTATTTTAAATCAAATAAAAGCTTTTTCAAACAAGAAAAGCTATTTTTTAAGCAGAAGTGAGCACCATTGCAGTATTACCAGAACCCCAGGAAAAGTCGCTTCCTGTCATAAATATCAATTAAATAATGCAGTCGTATGCATGTTAGGAGGTGAATGGGGTAAGAAACCCTATTTAGTCGATTTTTCCCATAGAAACTTCACGCTCGTTGAGCCTTTACTTAGACCAGACGGATCTGGCTGAAATTTTCACAGTAGTTTCTGGGAGCTGTGGTACCGAGATCCGAAGCACACGCGTCTAGCTCCGAGAAATGACTGACTGTGCTTGCATGTCTGATAACCAAGCGCTGGGGAAGCATGGTACTAATACACATTCATTACTTATACTATAAGATGGGTTTTACTTAAGGTTTGTACTGTCTACCACATCTCCCTTTTTATAAATAGAAAGGTTATTATTAATATTATTTGTTATTCAAGAATAATTGAAAATATATATTTATATGAAACTAAGGATAGTAGCATAGTATTTACCTCAGCAGTACATGTGAGTTTGCTTACGTGATCTGTCGGAGCGTCGGAGCGCTTTGTCGTCTGGTTTCTCTTTAGTAACCTCGATGTCCTCGGCGTGGTCTGTAAGATCTGCAATCTTCTTCAAATGCAAAACATTCTGCTCGTACTTCTCCCCCGTTCCCAATGAATGAATTCAAACATTCAAACTGGTACAATCCTGGAACGAAAACTTTTGCTTGAGGAAGATGACCGTGAGTTTGTTGGTTGGATGTAGGTTTTTTTTTTTTGAAAGTACAACATCACCGATCGCTATAACACTCAGCTTTGGTGGACGACTATCTGCTATCCTCTCACTGCTTTTAAGATGATTTCATTTCTTTATCTAGGTCAGCAAAATTAGTGGATGTCACTGCTGTGACAGTTCGTTCAAAGTTTTTTTTATACTCTGCGCGTGACTTACAACTTTGAAGCAACCCAGCTTATCTTGCCTGTAGTTGAATGAGGAATGTTGTAATACATTTCTAGATGCCGATCTACTTCAGGTCGAAATTTACCGTATAGAACATTAAAAATCTTCTGTCTTTTCAGAAAAGGGCGTTTTTATTTTGCACTTTACCTTAACGTTAGTATGAAACCATTGATGTGGCGTATGGTTCAGAAAGATTCCTTTGGTTTGGCAGTACTTCTCGAATTAAATTGAAACGGAATTTCCCAGATCCCATATTTTGATGGATTGCTTTACAGTTATGATCGTCACAGTTTCAAGTTCGCATGCCGACTGAAATAATCAATTATTACCAGAATGTACCCTCCCAACAGTAAGGGTCTGAGCAAATCAATGACAATATTGATTCATGGTTTATCTGGTCCTACGCTGCATTGGATCTGAAAACTTGTACCAGCCGGCAACCTTCACATCTTTCGCATATTTTATCAGCTTCTCGTCCCATCTTTTGATACCAACATGTGTCGCGCAACCGTCTCCTCATACTAGATTGACCTAGGTATCCTTCATTCTGCTTCTCAAATTGTTGAAATACCAAGCTTAGAGCGTCAAAGAACAAGGTTGTTTTCATACGAGATCTCAGTACCAAATGCAAAATAAGATTTTATCTGATCTTTCACCTAGCTGTTAACCATTATATAGCCCGTAATTAATTATCATTATCAGTAGTTTCAATAATTTAAGATATATCTATCGCAGCGGTTTCTTAGATTGATCGGATTATACTTTCGACATATCGGTCATATTCTAAATCTTCTGTTTTACCTATTATCAAAGTATAATAAATTGACCGACGTTTGTAAACTTATGTCTCTTCTTGTTATGCACTATCTAGCAGCTTAACGCGATAAGCAATCAGCTTTATTAGGTGACCCCTTGCTTTAGAATCTGAACATTTGCAACCTGAGCAACCATCTTTCATTTTTTTTTTAAGAATTGGACAATGCCTCTAACGGTCGATGATCTGTTTCTAGCGTGAATGATCTTTCAATAATGTAGATCTGGAAGCGTTTTATTCTCTAGATAATTCCCAATGCCACCTTCTAGATTGGCGGATATCGCTGTTCTGTTTTTAACTAAGTACGCGAAGCATAGCACTGCTCCGAGTACTACTCCCGAAGCATCCGTCACCAAAATGGGTCTTTCCTTTAAGTCGAAATATCCAAGATGTGGGGATCATCATTCAGTTTTCGGTTGGACATTTCCCGTTCCTGTTGCTTAAACTTTCGTTTGTTGACGTTGAGCGATAGACCGGATTTAATTAACGTATTTAGCGCATGTTTCACTGTTCCGTCTTGGTAGTCCTTTCTCAAACCCCACATCAGAATGTCATCGATAAAGCCACCATATACGACCTCTATCAAATTCTGGAAAAACACCGGAACGTTAGGTAGGTTTAAATGTTTCCCCAAATACACGCGACGAAACAACCGCGATGCGATTCTATCGTTTAGCGACTGCGATTCTGTCGCCGTTGCTATGGAAGCATAAATGGAACATTGCCTGCAGCGACCCAACGATAGAATCGCGGCGATGAAATTGCTTATATCTGGAGGAGCCTTTACGACATAGACCCCACTTTGTGATTAAAGTTGTAATGTCTCGACTTTCTTTCACTAGTTCAACATGATGAAACGTCTGTTTGGTGTGTTTGGTATCGCAAAGTACTTCGCTGCACTGAACCTTGCAAGAAAATTTTCAAAAACTAGATAACGTCGAAAAGCTTGATTTGCTCACGTTATATCGACACACAATCTAATCATTATTATATATTCGGCTCTAAGGATGACACTCAGGAAGTTGGTTTTGTTACACGTGACCTATCGTCCATCCTCTTTTTCTATACGTATTTTCCTTAGCTAGTCTAGCTTTGACTTGGTCTAATAAAGAATGTGCATAGCACGTCGAGGAAACAAAACGATCAATTGGCAAACTTCTTCTAAAAAAACTTAAATAATTTTCTTTAACTAGCAAAGTCAACAGAAATCCTTTAAGTTTTGCAATCTATTTTATGTCCACATTGTTGACATTCTTTCCAATCGTACTTGGCAGGCAGACTTGCAAAAGCCTCATATTGTTTTCCCTAGCAGAGACTTGTTAATACCTTCGATGACATAAAACGTGATCGCTGTTGAAATTGTTTCGGACCCCCAAGAACTCCGTCAAAATCGTCATCAGTTTCAGAGGTACTCCTCCGTACGCCAGAAAGTGCTTTGAATCGTTCACTCTCTGCTATTACTTGACATCTATCATATTTTGCAGTTTTCAGGTTGCATTGTCAATAAGGGTATACGTGGATCCAGAATCTACGAGCGCATCGATATTTTTTCTACGTAACACTTGATGAATTCGTCCTTCTCATCAGCCATATTGTAGACTGACAACTGCTTCTGCTTACCATCGTTTTCCACACAAGTCTCGACATGTCTCCCAGTCCTTAACCGCTTGAAGTTAGATTCTCGGTCAGATCTAATCGACGCAAGACTCCGTTGTGATGAAATTCAACGTTAGACTTCCATTAGACTAAGAGACGAAAAATTACCTTTCATGAGGCAACGATGAGTTCTATCAGTAGCCGAAAATTCTCAATTTTCCCAATGTTGATATCTGCCGCAACGCCAGCATCTAGCTTTATAAGCCAAAATTCTTCTATTCCTATGGTACGTTATGCTATGCTTTCAGTTACGGTTGATGATCTAACTGGATCCAGATTTCATCAAGGCTGCTTGTTGTTTGTGCGTTGATGTTTTTCTTTCAGATTCTTTGTTGAATTTTAAGTGATCTCACCCATTACTGATTTAAATTTTCTTAATAGGCTCTTCATTACTTCAAACCATGGATAATATCCATGGAACCCAAATCACAATGGAAATAGTACCCCAAATGGAAGTTCAAATCAAACCACTTCTTCATGAGACACTGCCGTTTTGACGTTGTACTTTCCAATAAGTGAATTCAATCACAGCTCTATGCTTACATATGTCTTCTAGCCACATATTTCATTCCTTAGTGAATTGAATCACGTTTCTTCCTCAAAGTGTATAGTGAATTTATCATAGTCTGCTTGTCGTCTCTTTGAGTATTTAGTGAATCCAATCACGCTTCTTGCTCATAGTCTGTAGTGAATTGAATCACGTTATCCCCAGTTTCTACTCTGAATAATCAGACATTCACATTCATTATAAACCTTTCATCCTAAATTCCAGAATTAAGCAAAGAATTGAAATAAACTAAATTTGTGTTGAAATACCACAAACATCTGTTTCAACACTGCATATTTCCAATGGCCCCTAGTGCAATGCTGAAGGTCAACGGTCAACGCATCAGTATGCATGTATCAATGACTTATGTCTTCTCAGCGAAGCTACTCTCCTTTCGCTATTCTAAATTTGCACACCAATACAGTGAATTGAATCACATTCTAGAACGCAACAACTTAGAACTCTTGAATAAGCCCACTGTCAGTGAATTCAATCACATGTACCTTTCCAGAGCCTGCGCTGCTCTACTCTCATATTGTTTCCTTCCGTTCTCTTTTTTTTCTGGCATTCGTTTCGCGAATCATTCCCCGCTACATGCGTATATGGATCTTTTATGGGCTTAGGCAACAGCCCCCTTTAGCTGCTGCAGGCGGTGAGGCGCGGAATATACTCCTGACTTGCGCGCGCTCACATGAGCACGTGGTTGTGTGAACCCTATGCATAAATATAGCTACTTAGTCGCGTGATGCTTTTGAATATGCTAGTGCACCTTCCAATTACACACGCAATACATACTGTTACGTTAATGGATTAAAAGAAGAAACGCCATTTTGTTTTTTTTCCATGGCTCATGACTTAAGACATGAGCGAAAACTTGAATTAATGAATTAACAATTATTTCTTAACCTATTTGATTCAACATACCTTGATAACAGTTCATCCAGCTCATTTTCCTTACGCAACAATCACCCAATAACACAATTCAACACACAACACAAAAATGCTTTTACCTCTCATGGCATTTTTTCCAATTTCTTGCATTTAATCAGTAAAGTACTTTATTTCTCTTTTTTTTTTCAACGAATATGCACATTTATTTCTCATTATTCTTCGTTTCTTTCACATCCCATTTTTCAAGAATTTTATTTTCCACCCGCGCTTGTCGCGTGCTTTTTCTCATTATTATGGCGAGTCACCAGCGTGGTTGATAATAATTTCTACTTTTCTAACTTTTGCGTAGTATTACCTGCCTTTGCACGCCTTTTTTAGAATAACTTTATTTCACATAAATTACTTTTCGCACAGAACGAAATCAATGCTTTTTTTTCACCCGAAATTTGTTTTTTCATCCTCGTCGCCACTTGTGGTACCGAGATCCGAAGCACACGCGTCTAGCTCCGAGAAATGACTGCCTGTGCTTGCATGTCTGATAACCAAGCGGTGGGGAAGCATGGTACTAATACACATTCATTACTTATACTATAAGATGGGTTTTACTTAAGGTTTGTACTGTCTACCACAGGAGCAAAAAACTTTATTTTCAGGGGGTATACGTCTCGAAAAAATGATTTTGATTTTTTTCATATAGAGTGGGGAAACTTGATCCCCTGTTCTGATTTCCGATGTATCACAGCCAAAAATAAATAAACATACGCGATTTCCATACAGACTCGCTAAGAAATCTCGCTTAACTTTTCAAAAGGACCTAAGTAACATTTTTTTCATGAATTAATTTGAATACTGCAATCAATAGCTTTCATGTTGTTCTGTTGATTGCGCTATTCAAATTAATTCATGAAAAAATGTTACTTAGGTCCTTTTGAAAAGTTAAGCGAGAAATATAGTATTTAACTTTACTGATGTATGACAGTCCTTAAGCTCTTGTTGTTATTTGTATTTGTATTTGTATTTGTATTTTATTCATCGAACTGTGTAGTCTACATAAAATTCTTAAATCTAATGGTGGTCAAACAATAAAAACATTAAAGGCCCTGCAAGCTGCTGCGAAATCTGGATGTAAAGATGTTGAAATCAAATTCATTGGACACTTCGTTGAAGCGATGGATCATGGCGACAATGGAACTGTTTGCAGCATAGTTAGTAGCTTGTGGCTCCTCGTGTAGCAGCGCTCGCGCTCGAAGCGTCCGGACAGGTGCGTCTAAACTGATCATCGACAGCAACTCGGGAGCATCGTATTCAGATGATAAAAGCTTGGCAAGACACTGAACCACATTCCTCTGCTTGGCTAGAGTATCCAACCCGAGTAGACGACAGCGATTAGGGTGAGCAGGCAAGTTCAACGGATTATTCCATGGAAGGTGACGCAAAGCATGTCTGACGAATCTTCTTTGGACAGCTTCGAACCGCTCTATTAATACACAATCGACTTTTTGGAGTGCTTTTAAAATATTTGGGAAATTCATCCCTCTCTAAGAACTTGTTTTGATAAAATTAGAAAGGTGTACTGTACATAGATTTTTTAAATTTTTACATTCAAAATTTTCGAAATGCTGTACCTATACATGAACGACTTTTGTTACTGAATTCGACAGCACATTCAATTTTAAAATTTGGGGAGACTTGATCCCTGATCGACGCAATAAATTTTTTTCCTGCCAACCCTTCATCAAATCTGTCAAATCTACAAAAAATTAGAAGCCTGAAAACAGATTTATTTTTTTGAATTTGTCCGACAAATTTTTGTATGAATGACTAATGCGGCCGGGATCAAGTATCCACATATTGAGGCAATAACTTTTCAAGCAATACTAGAATGCTCCTCAATATGCTTAAGCAGAAACTATAGACATTCAAATATATGCATAATGTCCGACAGTCAAGCAGCTTTAAATACTCTGAAATTGGCAATATGCACATCTAAAACTGTTTGGAAGTGTATTCAGTCACTCCAAAAATTGTTTTGTTGTAATAGAGTAATTCTATATTGGGTTCTTGGTCATTGTGAAATTGATGGAAATGAAAGAGCCGATAAATTGGTAAGGCTCGGATCATCCCAGGACGATTCTTTGGAGGTTGTAAGTTATTGTAGGTTGTAGGTTGTAAGTTCCACTGAATAACACGCTTCATCTGCTTCCAAATCACCATGAAGCCAACCCCACGTTTTGCTCAGTAACCGCCACTATAGTAGATGTGGTATACTTAAATGAAGTGTTAGCTATGGGATACACCTCCCGGAATTAACGTTCTCCAGTTCTGGGCCACCGTATTTCCTGAATAACTGCCACACTCACGCTGACCTTCTGCTGCTCACGAGCAGCCCAACATTTGCGGGTTCATTCAAAGTTCTCACGTTCCAAGATCCGACTTTCCAATCGTTGTCCTTTATTCGTTGTCGGGTCTGTTTCCCTTAAATTAATTGCCTTTCTTGGTAACTGTAGAATCTTCGGTAGGCTATCTTACCAGGGTTAACCAATTAGAGTAGCACTGAATATTTCAGTGACTTGCAAAATCATAAATCTTTTTAAAAAAGATCTTTCCATGTACACAGGTTTTATAACAGGCCACTGTTCGAGCTATTATCACTTAAAGCTGATAGAAAAACATCAATTATGCCGATGTCCGGCACTTTTTAAATCGTAGACGTAAGTTCTTCAGCAAGGGGCTAATAGAACGTTTTGAAATCTGGAGATCAAATCCCTATACGGTATTGCATTTTATGAGAAGTGTAGTACCGATAATGCTTTTAGTCTTTCGATGACTACCCAACAAACATTCACTAATTGAACTAACATCAGTGTGATTTAATTCAGCGATGTGTTGAATTATGTCTGTACTATTTCTTATCACAACTTCTGTTCAAGCTTTGTTCACACAATTTTGGCGAAGTTATACAACTACAACATCTCATTTTGAAAAACAACTTTATTAACTGATTCGTTAAACCTTTAATAAACATTTTACTAAGCCTCAATTCAGCTACATGTGAATTCTTCGAAAATAATAACGCATAGAAGGTAACATCATCAAGATCTCCAAATGAACGTATTTTGAAGCAATTGCTATTTTCATATAATCATTTTAAAATTTTCCTATATCGGGTCTCGAACTGCTGTCATTTGATCATCCGCCGGTAACGTTGCCATCCGCGCCATCCTTGATTTGTTAGATATGGCTCACTCAATGCATAACATAAATAATCTTATTGCTGAATATGAATCATAATTGGACTCTTATTCAATAAGTCAATCTGTCAAACTACAGTTTGTTAATAACTGTACAAGATTTTTATTTCAACCATTGTTCAGGCAGTCATAACCATCGCACACTAGGAAAATACGTAAAAATAATGTCGATAAACGATAAAATAAAATCCGTCCCCAATGCTATTTATAAATTTATGAAAATAAAATCCATGTATATTCGACCTTCCTCAGAATCTCTTGATAAACGGTTGCGATATGATTGTCAAATGGTAAGATTATTCCAATTTCGCCGCAATAAAGATCAACATCCATGCGATAATATTGGGATTCCACACTCAAAGATTCAATAATTTTCCAACGTTATTCAACGGCGTTATGTCCGGCTTTAAGTAAATTTAGTTCCGCATGAATGCATGTTTTTTTTCATTGCTCCAGCAGTTTTGTTCGTTATAATCTCCGACAGCTTAATAAATCACGAATATAAAAAGCATGTCTTGAAAACAAATCTTTATTTTCCTATAAATCAAATTTTCCAGATCTAGAATCCAGATTTTTTCTCAAACTGAAAAAGCATAATGTTTTTTCCACTGTGCGGTAGATCAGATAAATGTGAAATCCAATGGTTAAGAAGGACAAAGGTTAAGAAGGATGTCTAATGCTTGCTTATTAACTTACTATTCAAACTCAATTCGACCACCCTTTCAGAGCATCACATCACAGTCGAACAGGGAACCTTAAAAATCATTAGTTCAGCACATTGTTAAACTTCCCCAATGTGCTGAAATGTGATAAAACGAAAACGTTAGTTCGACTTCAAATAAAGGTAGTAAACAAATTAATAGGCCATGTCAAATATTAGTTAGATTAAATGCTGAAATGAAATCTGTCTAGCGAATTATTCAGCATCCATTTTATTCAGCTACGAAGATCACAAATAAACAATAATTCAACCTAGATGCTTATTTGTAGCTTGTCGTTGTTTGTTGGGATCTCTAATAATAATAGTGATACGTAATTATGGCTCAGCTTATACTAATAACACACTTGTGGTATCAGGGATGGTAATTCTCACTCATTCTCACGAGCAGAAAATGCTTTTTCACGCTGATTTTCGCCGAAATAGAAAAACGGTCTGATAAGAGATAACCATTTTTCCCTTATTACTAGTGCCGCGAAAAGTTAATTTGCTCATTTTCTCACTCCTTTCGTGCCATCACGAATTGCAAAAAGAATAGTCTTTATAAAACAAACAATCTTATACCAGCATGCAGTTGATGTGGTGGTATAGCTATAGTAATCGCATCCCATCATTATGTTTGCTGATGTTCTAGGTTCGAAAACCCATTGCGGTCATACATTTTTGTAATTGCTTACAGAAAATGTTCGCGAAAAGTGAGTGAGGCATAAAAGTGATAAAACGAAAAAAGAAATTCATCAAATTATCTTCTAGGTTCGCTCTACACTCAGCAAACTGGACTATCGAAACTCATACACTGCTAAAAATAACTTTATATAGTATTATGTCGCGATTATAAGTTTTTGCAATAGGGCCACCCTAATATAATCGATTTGGATCCACACATAAATCATATTATTGCTTATTCGTGACCACAAATAAATTTTATTTCTATATATATTTTATAAGTGGTTTGCGTGGAGAACGTTATGTGTGCGCTTAAATAGATCATAACTTAAATCTATGGATTTTTGCCAATAAAAATGTGTGGACTTTTGGTAGTGTAACTGGCGCCTTTTTACAGTGAGAAGTGAGAAATAAGTAGTGAGAAGTGAGACGTTCCACTTTTCACACCCTATTCCTCACTTTTCAAATGCATCATTCGGCCAAATGACCTATTCGGCCAAATGTCTAATTCGGCCAATTGTCCTATTCGGCAAAACGACCCTTTTGGCAAATGATTCTTGCGGCCAAATGATCATTTCGGCCAAATGGCCCTTTGGGCCAAATGGCTTTTTCGGCCAAATGACCCTTTCGGCCAAATGACTCTTTCAGCCAAATGACCCTTTCGGTCAAATGACTCTTTCGGCCAAATGACTCTTTCGACCAAACGACTCTTTCGGCGTAATCTGCCGTACTCTGGAAAATTGTCGTAATTGCCATTCTACAACATGCATGTTTTCCATTTTTCTGTTAAAGAGCTCGATGAGTAGTAACTCTTTAACACCAAATTTTGGAAAAATACGGAAAATCTCTCTCTTCACTCTTTTTTTTTTTTGTGCTTGAAAATCTATTCTGTTTGCCAAAGAGAACAACTAGCACACACGCACTTACACGCATACGATCACGGGAGGCCATATATCACATACAAGTGACAGCCTTCCGAAATCTTTGTGTTCCATCGTGCCTACGTCGGTTTAGGGGCAACCTCTTCGACTACAATTAAAACTCCCTAAAAAAACAAATTTTCCATAAACCAATACAGAACTGCCAATAAAGAAATCATGGTATGCACAATCAATACATATTAAATTTACACTGATTTGGGACTAACCACTTTCTCTTAGAAGGAAGTATTGCACTCTCCTATAGTCGAGATTTGTCCTGGCCGCGTCCTTGCGAATGCTTGGGAAGGGAAAGGATGGTTATTTGGACACCTATTTAAGGAAGATCTAGAGAACTCTAGTACCTCTTATAGGTGCCACGGGAGGTTTTGGGGCTGTATGGGAGGTTATAACAGTAAGAATCGTTTTGGTAGAACGTGCAGCACATAAAAAACTAAGATAGAAATACAAAGTAGGAAAGGGACGAGCCTGGAATTGAACCCACGACCTCCTGCTTATAACCCCCCCAAAAAAAATTCCACAAAAAATAAAAACTTTTCACGAAAAAAATAATAAAGAGCAATAAAAAAATAAGAAAAATTTTATAAGGAAATATAAAAAGACCCCTTCTTTGAAAGCGTTCAAAGTTCATGGAAAATTGTATCAATTTTCTTATTTTTTTATTGCTCTTTATTGTGGAAAACTTTCAATTTTTTATGGAAAAAAATTATTTATTTTGTGGAAAATTTTGTAATTGTATATTGCTCATATTGCCTCATGTTAGCCTCATGCTCTTAGATTGTAATATCTCTTTGTGCGGTATAGTTATATTTTATCGCACCTGTTGATGCTACAAACAATAAACAGTGAACAGTTAACAGATTTCCATCTGTGCAACGTCTGGTTGAAGACGTTAGTCCTTTTTTAAAGTCAAACCCTTGTATTTTTATTTTTATCTGTATGGATCCTTTGTATTTTTCTTTAGTTTCCTTTCATTGTTTTATTTTCTTTCTCGTCATATATTTGCCGATTATTTTTTTCTCGTCTTCCTAATGTTTTCTTGTTGTTTTCTTATCATTTCTTGTCGGAACCACCTTCAACCTACAACAGACCCCCCTTTTGCGAAACAAGAGTTCGTTAGCCTCTTTTCTCCATTAGTGCTGAAAGTGTTGATTTTATTAGCAACACAGAATATAAAAGCGCATCCTAAGTGAATTATCGCAGGCCACGAAAACAGACGTAAGTCCCTTCTCGCATTTATTTGGCTTCAGCTTTCACTCATTGGCACGTGGCTGCCCACATACTTTTTCTCCCTCGAAGATAATAAAACAAGAATCTGAACCCTCTTCCCCAAATTCATTATTTGCGGGAATGTGGTATGTCCAATTGATGGGGGAAGAAAAGTTTCCCATTGTTCGCGTTGGCACTTTTACGGTCATTAACGAAGGTGAGGAAACGAATTGGCTTTTACAAGAATCGCTCAGCTTTTGCCTTAGACTAATGAATTGAATTAATCGGATGGGATATATACAGAAAGTAGTGGTACGATACTGTATTTGTTTCTTAACAAAGAAGAAAACCAGGCTTATGAAATATTCACATGAACGACAAGTTTGGTGCTACATTTTGGACATGCTACCTTTGAACACCTTATTTTCCATACCTAAAGTCCAAACAGACAATCAATTTATGTCTAATATTGGCACGTATTCGTGGATGCGATCTGTTCTTCACATTTATTTTTATACAATCAAACAGTCTGACAATTCTTCAAACTTTCTCTTGCGCTGCACAAAAATAGTTCTAAATGTGGGTGCCGCCCTCCGCTGTCTGTCCTTTGGATGGACCCGGACTATGCCATCAGTATGAGTCAGTCGTGCGCACTTTTGAGAGCTAATTCCCGTTGATTGTTGGCAATTTTCAATGCCAATTATAACCGTCTGATGAGTCCTCGCCGCTTCCATGCCGGCGCGTGGACAACCGTTTGAAGTGAACAACTCAAGCGAGATTCTAATGGCGGAGACCGGCAGCATAGTCCCATTGGGCTCAGCAACGAATGCGCTAGTCTTTGCCTCATTACCGTTCGTTCGTTTGAATTTAAAATCACATCTTTCGGTGGTGTGGCTCTGCCTCTGGTGGCCCCGAGAAAGGAGGGACCGTCATATTTTGTCGTTTAAATTGAACACAGGATGACATCTGTAAATCGGGCTTAATTTATCAATTAAGATAAATGGCTTTATGAGTTTAAAGTCAAACTCGAAACACACGTTCGGTCGATTGGGTTCGGTCAGATTTAGGAGACGCTGCTACCATTAGCACAATGATAAGAATGACTAATGTTTGTTAATGGGTTGAGATATTCAAGTGGCATTTTTGGTACTCAAGGAAGAAAGAGTCAGAATTGTTTAGATTTGGAAGATCCATTAGGCTTCTAACTATCGATTCATAACTGGTTCAATCTTTGAATAGCTGGATCGATCTTAAACATCAGTTGCCCTAGGTTAAGTTTGTATTTGTACTATTCTATTATTACTCGATCAAAATTTCAAAGCTATTAATTTTCACATCAGTAACGACGACTGTTCCGTTCTGAAGATTAGAGACACTGAAGACTATCCTAGTGTTAGCACAGAGAAATAGACGTCTCACTTGGAACAAAATGCTATCAAAATCATCGTCACGCAAACATTATCGCCCAATATATAATGTACTGTGAGTGGACGATCGGCAACCAGATGGCGGTAGTGTGTAAACGTCAAACACAAACAAAATCGATGGAAGCATGCTACAATCAAATGGAAGCTACAAAAACTTGAATCCATCGTTAAAAAGTTGAACAATGGAGCATATGTTGAGTTAGACGTCTGTTTCGCTGTGGTGTTAGGGTCGAAATGAGTATCAAGTTGTAAAATTGATTGGAATAGTACTTTAGTATCATTTAAATAGCATTTCACCAAAAAGTCCAAAAACAATAATTCAATTGTTTATTGTCAAACATTACAAAGTATTTAATTGAAGTATTTTACTTATTATTTCATCGTTTCAACAATTTCTACCCAAACATTTACCAATTTCATAGATGACCGCACAAAAAAGCAATCGAGTCAAATAGTTGCTATTTTGTTGCACCACAAAAGTCTGCTTCTCACGCAGCAAAAATCCATTTCAAATATCTGCGGTTTCGAAGAAAAGACCAACTCTCCACCAGAACTCCCAACCAACTAGGGAACGAGCTGCGTCATTGTGTGTCCATGCAAAATAAAATTGATGGAAGTGGTAAATATTTGCCAAAGCATCTCGTCACCCCGACGGAGCTGCATCACAGCATCATTGTGAGAAGAGGTCCAAGAGGACTTTGTAACGATAGTCGGTCCATCGTTCGCCAGTGCAAATGTTTTCCGTTGTAAAACGTAACTGTTTCTTCCGTCCCAGTGCGCTTGGGAAACATCAACACACAATCACACAGATCAGTGCCAACGCACCCCGCTCGCTCGTTGCGTCGTTTCGGACCGTCCGAGGGTCGACCAAGTGCTGGGCAACCGGGGGAGGGGTTAGAGTGAATTGTCTCCGAGAAAATCTCCGGTGAACCACGCAAAGAGGGGCGTGCGTGCTTACCCGGAATTCCAATGTAAAGCTTTCATGGAAGCAAATTGATGCCAAGAGTGGCCGCCCAGCAGTTTTACTTTCTCTATCAAATCTGGTGGCCATGGTTATTAGAATGGTTCACTTTGCTTTCTACTTTTTTTAATTAACCAGGGCCAGGCGCGGTGCGATAAAGCAGAATACGCTTAAATCCCAGTCCAAGAAAATTTTGAGGTAAAACCATGTTAAACCTTTTTCGACTTTTCACGGTTGGAATTTTGGTTTTTGTAGTGAGATAAATTGAAGCAAAACATTAGAAACAGGTGAATGTTATATTTTTCCTCATTTTCCTAATACAATCAGTGTACTTTGTGATGTGATATCAAATTCCACTGAAATGTTTGTGTCGTGGAAATTTTCCGAACAAAAGGAAAATGTATATCATTCCCGGTTTCGATCGCCCTGTGCGCTAAAGTGCGCTGGCATAACAACCATCTATATCATATACAAGAATAATTTTCTTTAATTTTCCCATTGAATTGTGGTTTTGGCCATTAGTTTGTGGGCTTTGAAGGCTTCTGAAATAAATAAACGTTCTTCCCCAAGCCTGGGGGCAGCAGGGACTATGTCCAAGGGCTTGACGATCCCTCCCCAGGCCATCTGCGAGTTTTGGCGCCTGCCTAGGATGTGGTGGGGTTTGACAGTGGGCCCTGTTAAACCTCTATAAAAAGCTGCACGTATCCGCAAGTAGGCTCCGCCAAAGCGACCGTGTGCCGCTCAAAGCGCACAAGCCCAAGTCCTGGTGTTAGGTGGGACGTTAAACAGCCCTGACACGACGGCCCTCCGACGAGACAGGAGGTTTGCGCAGGCCCAATAAGTCGCCTTTAAAAACAACTATTACGAACGACATAGAAGATAATACGACTCGATACAATCGGCAACGACCTAGGCGACGAATAAAGGATCACCATTGGAAGCTTGGAACATGGAACTGCAAGTCGCTAGGCTTCGCAGGTTGCGACAGGATAATCTACGATGAATTACATCCCCGCAACTTCGATGTCGTAGCGCTGCAGGAAATCTGCTGGACAGGACAGAAAGTGTGGAAAAGCGGGTATCGAGCGGCTACCTTCTACCAAAGCTGTGGCACCACCAACGAGCCGGTACCGGCTTCATAGTGCTGGGAAAGATGCGCCAACGCGTGATTGGGTGGCAGCCAATCAACGCAAGGATGTGCAAGCTGAGGATAAAAGGCCGTTTCTTCAACTATAGCATCATCAACGTGCACTGCCCACACGAAGGGAGATCCGACGACGAGAAAGAAGCGTTCTATGCGCAGCTGGAGCAGACATACGATGGATGCCCACTGCGGGACGTCAAAATCGTCATCGGTGACATGAACGCTCAGGTAGGAAGGGAGGAAATGTATAGACCGGTCATCGGACCGGATAGTCTGCATACCGTATCGAACGACAACGGCCACCGATGCATAAACTTTGCAGCCTCCCGCGGAATGGTAGTCCTAAGCACTTTCTTCCCCCGTAAGAATATCCACAAGGCCACATGGAAATCACCTAATCAAGTAACGGAAAACCAAATCGACCACGTTCTAATCGACGGTAAATTCTTGTCCGACATCACGAACGTACGCACTTACCGCAGTGCGAATATTGAATCCGACCACTACCTCGTCGCAGTATGTCTGCGCTCAAAACTCTCGACGGTGATCAACACGCGTCGGAGTCGTCCGCCGCGGCTTAACATTGGGCGGCTACAAGACGGTAGACTAGCCCAAGACTACGCGCAGCAGCTGGAAGTGGCACTCCCAACGGAAGAGCAGCTAGGCGCAGCATCTCTTGAAGATGGCTGGAGAGATATTCGATCCGCCATTGGAAGCACCGCAACCGCTGCACTAGGCACGGTGGCTCCGGATCAGAGAAACGACTGGTATGACGGCGAATGTGAGCAGTTAGTTGAGGAGAAGAATGCAGCATGGGCGAGATTGCTGCAACACCGCACGAGGGCGAACGAGGCACGATGCAAACGGGCGCGGAACAGACAAAACTCGATTTTCCGGAGGAAAAAGCGCCAGCAGGAAGATCAAGACCGTGAAGAGACGGAGGAACTGTACCGCGCTAATAACGCACGAAAGTTCTATGAGAAGTTGAACCGTTCACGTAAGGGCCACGGGCCACAGCCCGATATGTGTAAGGACATAAACGGGAACCTTCTTACGAACGAGCGTGAGGTGATCCAAAGGTGGCGGCAGCACTACGAAGAGCACCTGAATGGCGATGTGGCAGACAACGGTGGCGGTATGGTAATGAACCTAGGAGCACGCGCGCAGGACATGCGACTTCCGGCTCCGAATCTCCAGGAAATCCAGGAGGAGATCGGCCGGCTGAAAAACAACAAAGCCCCTGGAGTTGACCAACTACCAGGAGAGCTGTTTAAACACGGTGGTGAAGCACTGGCTAGAGCGCTGCATTGGGTAATTACCAAGGTTCGGGAGGATGAGGTTCTGCCACAGGAGTGGATGGAAAGTGTCGTGTGTCCCATCTACAAAAAGGGGCGATAAGCTGGATTGTAGCAACTACCGCGTAATCACATTGCTAAACGCCGCCTACAAGATACTCTCCCAAATTTTATGCCGCCGACTAACACCAATTGCAAGAGAGTTCGTGGGGCAGTATCAGGCGGGATTTATGGGTGAACGCTCTACCACAGACCAGGTGTTCGCCATACACACACATCATCTATTTATCGACTTCAAAGCCGCATATGATACAATCGATCGGGACCAGCTATGGCAGCTAATGCACGAAAACGGATTTCCGGATAAACTGATACGGTTGATCAAGGCGACGATGGATCGGGTGATGTGCGTAGTTCGAGTTTCAGGGGCATTCTCGAGTCCCTTCGAAACCCGTAGAGGGTTACGGCAAGGTGATGGTCTTTCGTGTCTGCTATTCAACATCGCTTTGGAGGGAGTAATACGAAGGGCAGGGATTGACACGAGTGGTACGATTTTCACGAAGTCCGTCCAGTTATTTGGTTTCGCCGACGACATTGATACCATGGCACGTAACTTTGAGAGGATGGAGGAAGCCTACATCAGACTGAAAAGCGAAGCTAAACGGATTGGACTAGTCATCAACACGTCGAAGACGAAGTACATGATAGGAAGAGGCTCAAGAGAGGTCAATGTGAGCCACCCACCACGAGTTTCTATCGGTGGTGACGAAATCGAGGTGGTTGAAGAATTCGTGTACTTGGGCTCACTGGTGACCGCCGATAACGATACCAGCAGAGAAATTCGGAGACGCATAGTGGCTGGAAATCGTACGTACTTTGGACTCCGCAAGACGCTCCGATCGAATAGAGTTCGCCGCCGTACCAAACTGACTTTCTACAAAACGCTTATAAGACCGGTAGTTCTCTACGGACACGAGACCTGGACGATGCTCGTGGAGGACCAACGCGCACTGGGAGTTTTCGAAAGGAAAGTGTTGCGTACCATCTATGGTGGGTTGCAGATGGCGGACGGTACGTGGAGGAGGCGAATGAACCACGAGTTGCATCAGCTGTTGGGAGAGCCATCCAAACCGCGAAAATCGGAAGACTGCGGTGGGCCGGGCACGTAGCCAGAATGTCGGACAGTAATCCGGTGAAAATGGTTCTCGACAACGATCCGACGGGAACAAGAAGGCGAGGTGCACAGCGGGCAAGGTGGATCGATCAGGTGGAGGACGACTTGCGGACCCTCCGCAGACTGCGTGGTTGGCAAAGTGCAGCCATGAACCGAGCTGAATGGAGAAGTCTTTTATGTGCAGCACAGGCCACTCCGGCCTTAGTCTGATGATAAATAAAAATCTTCCCCAAGCAGGCAAATTAACTCAATAATACCTCATTATGTTATTGATACCATACTCTGTTATGAACTAGCCTTGCATAAGAGGTAAAATACCAAAAAAAAAATATACCAAAAGTTAATATGCAAAATACTTTAGGCATAAGATGCTTAGGTATTTCAATACCAAACGAATAATAATTTCCACGTGTCTTGGAGGGATTTGAACCCTCAACCTCCTACTCTCTAGATAGGCGTGATAACCCCTACACAACAAGACCACTTAAAGGTCACGTTTGCGGAAAAGCTATCAGAATCCGAGTACTTTTACTATAGTTTTTATTAGTATTACACAAAATTTACCCATATTTTTTGATTAATTATTTTAGAGCGTCTTAGGGGAAATGCTACAAGGTAAGAGTATTATTCTTCCATTTACTTCCACTATTCACTTTTTATGTATCAACAACCAGATACGTATTTCGTTTCCTACTTGGAAACTTCTTCAGTGTTTGTTATCGATAACAAACACTGAAGAAGTTTCCAAGTAGGAAACGAAATACGTATCTGGTTGTTGATACATAAAAAGTGAATAGTGGAAGTAAATGGAAGAATAATAGCCTTTTAACCTCATTTTTTTTTAATAAATTGGCAGTTGTCATTCGCGTCAGCAGTTCATTCATCGATATGAAAACGTCGTAGTTTTCCAATTCTTCGTATAGGTATTTAAGCAGAAGTATGCGAGTTCTTGCAAATATCCCGCAGGGCAATTATTTCTGCGAACGTTAATCACTCTATTCTATGGTTTGGGTGAATTTCAGTGCAAACGGCACTGATCGTTTAATTCATTTGGACATTTTGAAGGATAAAACCAGCATCGTTTAATTGGGTCATAGATCCAATTTTGAATTTGTCCAAAACAAGGGTACAAAACATTCTTCTCATCTAAAAAACTAGATGCCGACTAATGGCAAATCATAGATCCCGCATCCTTTCCAATCCCCAGACCTCATTCCAATTAAAACCCATGGGATCCTTGCACAAAATATACAAAATCACACGATACGAATATCATGCAAAAGTGACGGTAGATCTTCCTGGAAACAACCCAAGAACTGGCAAAATCAATAGGAAAACATCTTCAGAGCATAATTGTAGCAAATAATGGGCTTGCGAATAGTTATTTTGCCAATGTTGTGAAAAATATCATCCAGAATTGCAGAAAAACGATTATTACTCAGTCAGCTTGCAAATTTTTGTTATTATTTCATATGTCAAACGGCGTATTTGACATTTCAAACAACAAATTATGTTCTGTTTCGTACAATACAATGGTCGAAGGGCAGGGTACGGAAATCATCGTGCTATCGTGATACCAACGTGATTATGGGTGACCGACATATGATTTTATGCTGTACAGTGATATTGGTATCGTATATCTGTCACAAGTATAATACCGGAAAATAGGCAATTATTTTTGATTGAACTTCTTTTCCCTTGTTTTGACTCTTGTTCTTCTTTTAATCACAGTTGAACATGGACCAAGATTCTTCGTAGCACAATACAAATGTTTCCAATTCGCAAATTTGTAATCTTGATTGAATAATGATTTACTTAAAGCCTGTCCACGTTAAATTTCGGAGACTGAGACAATGTCCATTTGATTTGTAGCCTGTAACCTGCGAGTTACAATTAACCCGTTTTGTTTAGTCTTGTCGCCGAGTGTATTTTGGGTAGTTTATGTGTCGCTTTATCTGGCTACCCACTATGCTTTTGTTTTTGTTTTAATGGCAACATGCACCACCACTGTGGATTTGTAAATATTGTAATTCGTTTGTTTTTCAATTAAAGTTTGTTTAAATTTTCTTGTTTAGCGTTTTGTTTTGCTGCTTATAAATTATAGTGTCGTTAAGTTAGATTTTAAAATAAAGTAAGCGCCAGAGCTCTTCCCATAGGCTAAAAAGCGACACCAACAAAAGCAGCATAACAGTCGAGCACGGTGGCAGGAGCGATGGTGATTGTTTGTTTTGGTCTGGTCAATGACGTAAAAAAACGAAAAAAAAGTGACGAACCGTGAACTAGATCGAACGTTGTTTTTGATCCGCTGCGATTCCGGAGAAGTTAGTGCCGTTTTTGGGTGTGCGATCTTCCCATCGACGTGTGTTCCGCTGGAGGACAAATTCCCAGCTTCGTCGGGTGGACAGTTCCGTGATTCCCGGGGAAAAAGTGCCGGTTCGTGTGCAAAGGTGTTGGATCGCCGCCATAGTGGGAAGCTAATCGCCTATGAGAAATTCGCTTCCCGACGGCCCAGTCAAGCATCCATAAACACTCGCCGTTCTCGCTACGGACGTTCAGCCGAATGAGTGTATCTCACGTCCGTAGCTAATTACCAAGGAGAACGAAGACAGACGCGTAAAAAGGGGCTTACCGTCTGTAGTAGTGTACCGTGGGACTGCTTACGGGGAGTAGGTTGGTCCGGTGTATTTACACACCAGTGTCGCTAGGGGGGATCCGACAAAGGAGCTTGCTCTTCCCCCTAGCTAATAGTCAAGGACGGCTGCCGTGGCAGTCTGTAAAGCCCGAGAGTGAGAAAGTAAAGAAGTAGAAGAAGAAGAAAGAGCGGAGGAGAAGAAGAAGAACCGAAGAAGAAAGGACGGAAGAAGAAAGCGAGAGACCAGTTAGCCAGCCGCTGCCGTGCTACAGTCGACGAAGGGGCCCCAACGAGAGCAGTGAGTCGACCAGTGCCGTAGTAAGGGAGGAGACAGAAGGTCAGATAGAATATAAGGTTTTTTAATTTTGAAATATTTCTTCTTTTTGCTCATTTTGTCCATCCGAAATCCGAAGGTAAGTGGGAGTACCCTGCTCTAGGCCGCCCTGCCGGGTTGAATTGTATGAGGGGAAGCTCAGGGCTTTCAAGCCATTTTATCACTTTGGACAATAATGAAAACACGCTGAAAGAATTACATAAAGCGGAGAGATTTAGCTGTCATGTAAATTGATCTTCTCAGTGGTTTGTAAATTTTTTGAAAAATCTCATTGGATGATGATGACCCCCTGGTGAATTTGAAGGAAGGAGAAATGTGACAAAACCGTAAAAAATATTTTCATTTTTTTTTTATCTATTCACTAATATGAATCAGTTTATGCTTTGGAAAGGCAAAATACATAAACGGTACCCATTATTTCTTGTCGAGAAGGCTTACAAAATCAGTAGATGCATAAGTATTAGATTGCTATTGTCGCTCCTGTTCGCGTGACTAACATCTAAGTCACTTTGATCTGGCAGCTAAAGTACCGGTACTACAAGTGTCAAGCCAATGTTGATGATGAAGCATATTTTGGAAAAATGCTTTCAATGACTACAGCGCCACTAGCGTTCTAGTACTTATGCTTCTACTACAAAATCTCTGACAAACACTCAGAAACCACAGACGGTTGAATTTGAATTCGATCTAGAGTGCGACGCTGTAATCAACCAAACGATTGACAATTGAGTCGAAAAGAAATAAAACGGGCAATGGGCCTTTTCACGAGACGTTTAAAAATTGCTGATTTTATCATCAATTGACAGTTCTTCTATGAAAGTGACAGCTTCGGACTTGCAGGCCTGTTCAGCGGTTGTAAACAAGTGCAGTCTCGGCAGTGTCACATGAAAAGGCCTATATCGGGCGGGTTTGATCTAGGATAGGATGTGACAATTCAATTGAAACTGCCTTGTTGTTTTTTAGTCGGTTGCTCTGACGAGGTGGTCGCCAGTAAAGCCAAATAAATTTGGTACAAAATCTTCCAAATATCATGTATCAAAACTTGATGTTTTTCTTTCCGTTCTATCCATTATTTATGTAATAGAACCGAAAGACTAACAGAGAGAAGTTTTTGCTAATTAATAAAAGAGTTTTAGATAAAAAATGACAAAAAAATGAATGATAATGCCTAGAATCAACAGTTTTAAACCTATTCAATCCTTGAGAATAATTTATATGACGTTTGCAGTTCAATATAAATTAATTTTGTGCCAAAAAACTCGAACTCAAACATGCACGTATATTGCTTAATATCAACTTTACAAACCAGCAACACGGCCAAACTACCAACATGCTGCCCTACGAAATACGCGCCGCCGCCAATCGAAGTATTACGGAGAAAAAGAAAAATTTGGATTGATCCGCGGAAATAACGCGCAGTCAGCTATCTCCGCATAGAGGAAATGTTGCATAGTAAGCATTGAATAATTCATGTTTTTGCTTGTTGACAGTAAGCTGTGTTTTGCATATTAGATTGTACCTTTTCGTTTAGTCTATAAATTATTAACTTAAATTGATAAATTTCTAAACGCAACGAAATCATTAATTGGGTTGTCCGGTATGGACAAGTTCATCTTGCTATTCAATTCGAAAGTTATCCATTATTCCTTGGGACCTCCAGTGCCTATTGATGCAGTGAAGATGCTCATAATATCATCGGATAACGAATGCGTACGAAACATTGTAAGAACTGGGTGGGCTTAATAGTTCATAATCATAAAGAACGCTTATAACGTTTTGAATATCGATATGCTTCTATACATTTTTCATATCAACTTCCAATAAGATTAGCACCGCCAAACGCTTTTCGATTTGGATAAAATAGAGTACAGACTTCAGGGCAACAAATGGGCAAGTGAGTGGCCCATCGAGATATTTAAAAAAGTGTTTTATGGAAAATGAAACAAACATATTTAAACTTATATTTTCAATATTTTTAACAAAAAATGTGTCCACTTCGTAGAATATTCTGAACACTGGCTGTCGACGTTTTGTGACTACATTATTTGGATTTTTTTCGGAAACATACCGAAATGTCTATTTCGTGGATATGCTATAGGGCGTCAACATTTTCCCTTTCAAAAAAACTCGCTCTTCAAATGATTTCTGTCCTTCCATTTTTTGAAAACCGCAGCTAAAATACAAAAGATGTATCTGAGCATCAGGGAAATCTTCCGTAAGGATATCGGCGAATGAAAATAAGATATATGAGAAACTTCAGCACGAGCTTCAGAGCTTTTAAATTCAAATAGAATTCATACTGATGTTGGCTTAGATTCATACTAATGTTATTATTTAAATTCGCCATAAAATACCTTTCAATGACAGAATATTTTGGACACACAAGCACGTGATATCATGGACGACTATGATGATTTGGGTGGGAGATTTACTGGTGAGCGCGCTAGAATGTCCCTGGAATCCAAATTTTTCTTGCAATGCGTAATAATCGATTATCATTTCCAACCAATCAGTAACCGGTACGATTGTGACACAAAATCGGTACGGTAGTCATTAGACTAATTGACGCATCCTATCCTAGGGTTTGACTAGTCATGAATAAATATAATTATCGGTTCATGTCAAAAGTTAATTAACAGTCAAGAAATAAAAAGTTTGCTGCATGTCACCCTTAACCACTTAAAAGAAAATGATTGAATAAATATAACAGATGCAAAAATGTTAACGATCATTCAGTAATTTGCGTTCGATCATTTAGTAGTTTGTCAATAACACATTCCAGAAGCTGAATTTCAAAATATGTTGTATGGTGGACTTGTAGTGCGAAGGTTTTTCTACAACTCTGCCTAATGGTTCGTTGTTTGAATTCCACTAGTAACGGAGTTAGTTATAGCTATAGTTTCAGTAACTTAGACTAAATGATATCAAAATTCCAATCATTTAGTTTAAGTTACTGCAACTAGCGCTCTAACTCCGTTATTAGTTGAATTCTAATAACGAACCATTAGGCAAAGTTGTAGAAAAATCTGTGCTTTAGAAGTCCACCATACAACATGATTTGAAATTCAGCTTCTGGAATGTGTTATTGACAAAGTACTAAATGATCGAACGCAAATTACTTTATGATCGTTAACATCCTTGAACAGATGATTTCTCTAAGAAAAGCAATTTGAATGACGCCACCGTGACTGGGCTAATGATCATACCAAGGCCCTTTCGTATGTAGGTATAGGTTAAATGACTTCGTCAGTAGATAGGAATAACCAGCGCGGGGTGAGAAGTTCATTTTCCGTGCAAACAAACGAGCATAAATTCCATACAAAAATTCAGGGTGGTGGACTTGGGAACATTGGCAAGTCAGATCCTCCCCCAATAAAGGCATCCTGGATCATACGAAGCAGCGGTCTCATTTCGTCTCGAACGCTTTGTACAATTTAGGATATGAACACGACCGAGAGTCGGAGTTTAAAATGAAGACGAATGTAAACGTGTGTTAAAGTGAAAAGGTATGTTTGTGTGACAGATGCGGAAGGCTGAATGTTTGGTCATTCTGTAGACGAAGTTTCCAAAGAATGGAAGAGCGCATTGTGAGATGTGTATTTTTAGGGAGCGGGCCATTTTACATAAAGTCATTTGGCACAACGCCATTTTACATAAGGTTATTTGGCATAAAAACCATTTGGTATAAAGGACATTTAGCATAATTTTGAGTTGCGACAAAAGAGAAGGTAATTTGACAGAACGGAAATTTGGCATAATTTTATTTATTTACTAGCAGACTCGACGAACTTCGTTTCGCCTAAAATTGATTTATTCTTTGAATAATTCTCGAGTTTTGGAGGAATTGGTGTTTTATTTGTATGGGAGCCCCTCTTTCCAAATGGAGGAGGGGTCTCGAACCTTCTTAAGAACCTTCCCCGGGCCCAAAAACCTCTGCATACAAATTATCATGCAGTTCGGTTTAGTAGTTTCGGAGTCTATAAGGTTCAGACAGACAAAAATTCATTTTTATGTATATAGATTTTTTTTCTTTATTTGAAAGATTTCAGCCTTGGGCTGGTTCATCTCTTAAGATGCATAATTTTAAGCTGCGATAAAAGAAGGCGACATTTGGCATAATTATTTTTAATCCGGCATGAGAATGATGTTTAACTAGCGTCATTAGCTTTACCGAAAGTGTTTACTTCTTGTGAGATATTATATTAAAATTTCCAGCCGATCTTATCAAAACTACAAAATAACAAAAATCATTAGTTTTTAAATGCGTTGTACGTAATGCGTTTTCAATAACTAATTCAAAAAACTTATATTTAAAAACAAATCTTAACGTTAGCGACAACATCAACGATCTATGGGAGTCGATCCATGGAGCGGTGAGCACAACAGCACGAGAATTGGTAGGCACTGCACAGAGGCGACGCAGGACCGGTTGGTTCGATGTGGAGTGTCAGAGAGTGACAGACGAGAAAAACGTTGCCAGGAGCCGGATGTTGGTGTCGGGTACCCGATCGAATAGAGATCGGTACAAGGAAGCAAAAGCAGCCGAAAAACGAACCCACCGCAGGAAGAAGAAAGAATTCGAAGACCAAGTAATTAGCGAGGCGCAGAAAAAAGGGAGCAGAACGATATGCGGAGGTTTTACGAGTCTCTCAATGGCGTGCGGAGAAAGACAGCGTCATCTCCCGTCATGTGCAATGACCAACAAGGGAATTTGTTGACAGATAAAATCGAAGTGGCTGCCCAGTGTTGAATAGTGGAAGTGACGGTGCATCGATAAACAGAATGAATATTAGCGACGATGGACAAACTGTGGAGTCGCCTACACTAGATGAGGTTAAAAAAACTATTAAAGAGCTGAAAGACAATAAGGATGCGGGGAAGGACCAGCTACCGACTTAACTTCTCAAACATGGCAGTGAGCAGGTTTATGAAGTTCTGCACCATATTATTCCGAAAATATGGAAAGACGAGGAAATGCCTGCTTGCTGGTTGGACGGCCTCATTTGCCCTCTCTTTAAGAAAGAGCACAGACTGAAGTGTGCCAATTACCGAGGAATAACCCTCCTTAATTCGGCGTACAAAATTATATCCCGTATTCTGTTTAACAGATTGAAACCGCTTGAAGAGTCCTTCGTCGACGAATACTAGGCAGGGTTTTGTGTGGGGCCGATCAACGACGGATGAAATGTTTACCCTGAGACAAATCCTCGATAAATTCCGGGAGTACAACTTGCAGACACATCATCTGTTTATTGATTTCAAGACGGCGTACGATTCAGTGAAACGGAATGAATTATGGCAAATTATGCTTGAACATGGTTTTCCGGCGAAACTGATACGGCTGATTCGTATAACGTTGGACGGATCGAAATCAAGTGTAAGGGTAGCGGATGAAATATCGACGTCATTTGTTACCTTAGATTAATTAAAGCAGGGTGATGCAATCTCGAATCTACTGTTCAATATAGCGCTCGAGGGAGCGATTAGGAGAACTGGTGTGCAAAGAAGCGGTACCATTATCATAAGATCGCATATGCTCCTGGGATTTGCGGACGATATCGATATTGTCGGGATTGATAGCCGTACCGTGGAAGAGGTTTTTGTGCCTTTTAAGCGGGAGACAGCGAGGATTGATCAATATCAGCGAGACGAAGTACATGGTCGCTGACAATCAACGTAGGCTTATTAGTGGTGGTGGCTGCGAAATGGTGCTGGATGGTGAAAAATTTGAAGTTGTGGAAGAATTTGTGTATCTTGGAACATGAGTGACGTGCGATAATGATGTTACCCGCGAGGTGAAAAGGCGTATTGCAGTTGCAAATACGGCTTATTACGGACTTCGTAACCAGCTTAAGTCCCGTAGTCTGCAAACGAAGACAAAATTCGCGCTGTATACTACTCTGATTCTTCCGGTGGCTTTATATGGCCATGAAACATGGACGTTAAAGGAGGCTGATCGGAGAGCTATCGGAGTGTTTGAGCTTAAGGTGCTGCGGACAATACTCGGCGGTAAACAGGAGAACGGTATCTGGCGGCGTTTCATGAACCACGAATAGTACCAGGTGTGTAAAGGGCTTACTAAGCATATACAACACGGCAGACTACGGTTGGCTGGTCACGTTGTTCGTATGCCGGAAGAACGTCAAGCGAAGATAATATTTAGTAGAGAAGGAAGAGGCCGCAGGCTTCGTGGAAGGCCGCGTACATGATGGCTTTTTGCAGTTGAAGAGGACCTGAGGGCGCTCAATGTTCAGGGCGACTGGAAGCGATTGGCCCAGGATCGAGTCCAGTGGAGAAGGATACTCCATTCGGCGTAGGTTCATCGAAGAGCTGTAGCCCATCAAGTATCAAGTAAGTAAGAATAATTAAATCAAAAGGATACCTCGGTTTCTTGTAGCAATGAATGTCGAACTAATTTCCCTCCCCTTATCCGAATGACTATGAGGATGTGTCTCTCATCGTTATTGGTCTTGAATTAAAGACACTCCGAAGCAAGTACAGTGAGAATAGCTTTCTAATCCCGAGAAAACTATTCAATTGATGAGCTGTGCATATTTGTTGTTTCTCGGCCAATCACGACTAGCAACTACTATGTGTACAGTCAATCAATCTAAGAGAAACAAAAAAGTATTCATAACTGTTCAATATTGAGCTGCCTGTCTAATTTGGAATACTCTTCAAAGCGAAAAAGTTTACGTAAATCAAAAATCATGCGAAATACTCTGTTTGGGATACCAATACTATCACCCAAAAAGCTGCTGCATGCATCTGACAGTTCGTGACAAAGATCGCCTGGCAGCAGATGACGTTATATTTTTGTCCTCCTTGCAATTCCGGCCAAGGTGTGAACTAATCATAATCCGAGTTGACAAAAGAATTGTGCTAGTCCAACACTCTCAGGGATAGGATCATCGTCCCTCGCCGAATTCACCAGCACGATCCTCTCTGTCGTCCTAAAAGCTATTCCTCAACCCAGTGGCCGTCCCGGCCGTCGAGCACTTAGGTGGTGGAACGAGGAAACTCGGCATGCTGTTAGAACCAGACGCAAAGCCTTACGTGCACTACACAGTAAAATATTCTGAAAATTAGCCACGACGGAAATCCTTACTGAATGTAAAATTTGGTAACAGAATGTGTACTAGATCATAACTTTCAATTTCTGTGATGTAAACGATAAGATCGTTGATATTTCCATTCAACATGACATAATTTTACATGCGTCAAACGGAAACCTTGTTGTGCGAGAACGTGGCTGTCAAAACAAACCATAAACAAATCCCATTCCATTTCATGCAAACCGCAGCTGGCGCTTATTTTATTCATATAAGCATCAATCAAATTGAAATATTCGGATGTTTGTACAAAGTGGCCCTCATAACGCAGCATTTCATCGCTGTAACTCAATGATTTGATAACATCCCTTCGAGAAATCTGTGATGTATTCAGTATACTGAGTCTCAAACATTCGCGTCTCGAAGAAGTTTCCGTGTCATATAAATTTAAACGATAACTTCAGTCTGATGAAGAATAATCAAATCGACAGAACGCTTAACTTTATACTCTTTGGTCGGCTCGTTTTCAAGAAGTTGAAATGCTCGAGTGGCTAACGAGGTGGCCTCTCACTCTGTGGATTGAAGTTCGATTCCCATGTTGGTCGCATTTTTTTTATTTTCTTATAAAAATATAAACTCGTAAATTACAGCACGTGTAAATTTAAAATAACGTATAACCTTACGTTGCTTAACATGGAGGTCAATTTGTTACATCTACTTGAACGGAAATTTACAGGTTTCGTTCGAACTGTGTAAAGAAGCTCAGCAGCGACCACCCCCTTAGGCCTGACGCCCTGGAGTCTTATAAGGAGAAGCATCGGTAGTGCAAAATTATCATCAAGGAGGCAATGTTTAACCAATGGGAGAATTTCATCGACAGCATCAACTCGTCCCAGATATCCGTCTTCGGAGGCTTCGTAGGTGGGTAAATGCAATAAGTGGTAAATCGAGGGTCATCCACCTCAATCAGGGCAGCCGCACAATCGCTGACCTCGCACAAGTTGCCATTGCTCTCGGTGATTACTTCGCCTCCCTGGTAGCATCTTCCCAGTACCCGCCTGAAATCCAGAGGACTATTACTACTTGCAGTACACAAATCAACTGAGCCAGCCTTTTCCAGCAGGCAAGTTGGCCCATGCGGTTGGCAAGTGCAATGGGAACTCATCCGGGCCGGATGAGTTGGGGTATCCCATCATAAAACGGCTTCCTCCGGCCGCGAAGACCTTTTTCTCAAGTTCATCAATGACCTTTGCAAAAACCGCACGATCACGGATGAGTGGAGGGAAAGTTTTGTTATGCCCATCCCCAAGAACAGCGTGACTAGACCAATCTCTCTGACTTCTTCCGCGTCCAAAATCGTCGAAAGGACCGGCGTCAACCGGGGGCTCAGGGAGAAAATGGAAGCCGATGGCAGGTTTGGTCACCGTCAATACGCTTTTCGCCCAGGCTATCGTACCAGTACATATTTTGCCAACCTGGGCAGTGTGCTAAGCGTAAGACGAAGACAAGCATGTTGATTGTTGACCTTGTGTCACTTGATATTGCCAAGGCTTTTAGCTGGACCTGAACTCCCTTGGTCCTTAGAAAACTCCAAAATTGGGGTATCCCAGGCAACACGCTTGCTTTCGTTAAAAACTTCCTTACCCGAAGAACTTTCCAAATGCTCATTGGCAGCACAGCATCAAACGAATACACCGAAGAAACCGGCGCTCCACAAGGGTCGGTCCTAGCGGTGACGCTTATCCTCATCGTTATGGACGGGGTTTTCAGCGTTCTACCGCCTCTTTTGCGGTTGACCGGATCCTGAGAAATGTGGCTGGCACCCGTCTCCCCAGTGGCGCGGGTCCACTGATGCCTCCCGTTAACATCGACCGCACAATCGCCTCCAGGTTAAAAAGAGGAGAAAATACGAACGAACTTAGAAGATGCGTATTAGAACTTAGTGCAGCGCGTTTTCGTAGCGAGATTCGGTACACCGACGGATCTGTTTTCAGCCGAGGGGTCAACTTTGGAGTCTGTCTACCCAACCTGTTCAAATCGGAAACTCTAGCTCTCCAGTGTAACATTTTTTTTCCGCCGAAGCCGTCACCGTTTTGTCGCGGCCACCCTTCCGGTGAACAAATCCATCTTGGTCTTCACGGACTCCGGTAGTGTGATTTCTGCCCTACAATGCGAGGCTCCAAAACACTCAAAAAATAAGTAATCTTTTATTTCCCAAAATTGATGAAAATCCGAACAAGTCTAATCTCCATCGTCGATGGCATATGGTGTATCGCCACATCCGTAGATTCGTGGGAGGATGGCCCGAAACGGAACGATGCACTTTTGACTGCATATGCGGTTAGTGCAGCATCGCATTCGTAGGATATTTGCATATGTACCCACTTTCCGTCGTCTCTGAAGCAATATTTACCAGAATTAAATTAGTTTGGGGACCGTCGTGCTGGCATGTGTGATGGGAACGGCCAGATCCCAAAGTTCGATGCCGGGTGGGAACATTCCAGCATAGTTTGACACCTTTCAAGCACTCCCAGCTGGATGTCCTCACTTGGACGACCAGGAACGGAAGCAGTCTGGTAGTTGCATCACTATTACAGAGCGGTGAACCAGTTTTTGCTCGGATGAGCAGGAATTTGTCGATAATGCGGTTTTCATGCACCAAAAGTTGTTAGTCGATGAATGTTGCAAACGAGTACGGTATGAAGTTTTCGTTGTTGAATCGGAGTTCGCTGGGTTTCAAAATTGGGGACCGTCGGTTTCCGGGGGAATATTTCAATTTCATACAGTTTTGAGCTGATGATGAACTCTGTATGTTTGAATATGTGAAAGTCATTTTTATCTGCTACACATCTCATCAAACTTGTTCATGCAGAATAATTTTCCTCCTTCCATCCCGGTCAATTATCGAGTACTCCAGAACCGTCAGACCACAAATTCAATTTGCCACTGATCAAACCGAGCAGACTGCCGACTCTTGACCAAAAAACAATGCTTCGGCATCTCCCTTAGTTTTCCTCTATCAGGAAGGGCTGCTGATGTATCGATAAAACTTTCTGGTGTCGGGGTCCGATGTTCCGGTTCTGTAAATTCACATCCGGGATGCTTGTGGGGGTGTCCGCACTCAAATGCCAAGTACCACTTGTGCCGCTTTCGTCAGTTGTTAGATGTTTAGATGTACTGAATATGATTAGACAAAGAGTGTACTACAAGCTTTGGAAATTACTGTTTTGCAATTGAGGAACATAAAATAGAGAGGTCGAATTGCTAGGAGGTGCATTTTAGTGGGAACTCATTCTGCATTCTTCAAATTTGTGTTATTGAAATTTGAAATTCTACAGCGCAAACATTTTAAAATACGAACACTTGATTGGATTTTTAGAACAAGTGATAAACCTACTGAACTACAGTTGGAAAATGTTTATTCTTAAAATTGAACAGTTCTTTGAATCTTGTCTTTCGAATTCCCGCCTAGATGAGCAAATCTCGACCCATTCCATATTAGATACGGCTATCCAACCGGAAGACAATATCCAGCACGGAATCTCAAACTTAAATGCAATTATCAGCTGAGGCGTGTCGGTCAATATACAGAAACTATTTAGACCCAGCTGCTAGTGCTGCTGCCGGTTGGGTTGGTGCTGCACCATCAGCAAGAGCAACCGTTCCGGAACCGGAAGATACTCCTTTAGTCTTACACCGAACTGCACCGACCAAAGGGGTTGGCAAATTGTCGGCGGTTGTTGTAAAAGCTCGCCACTCGATTCGATTAAAACGGCTGCTGCTGCTACAAGTTGGGTGTGTTTGTGTACGCTGGCCGTTTATTTCGTCGGAGGCGAAAGTTTCAATTGCTGGAAATTGTTCGCTGGCCATCGTCGGAGCTTGGGAGATGGAGATCCGCAGTAAGAACACAAGCCGGAGCAGTTTCAGAAGAACTTTGCCATGAAGCACAGATTGGATGGGGTGTGGACTGTTTGCCGGGAAGAGATTGCGTTCCGGAGAATTGGGTAATAATAGTTTTCCGGGGTTTATCTTGGCTTGGGCGGTGGGATCTTATGAAGGGGAGCACCTTGTCGAGTACTGCAAGCGGCGAAGAAAAAGTTGGGACAATGGTAATAAACTTTTTATTCCGAATCGCTGCTGTTTTTCTGTTTTTGTACCAATTGGCATGGTTTTGTTTTGTTTGGTTTTCGTGTTGATGGGAATATAATTGTTGAAGTTTATTGCCAAACAAGTCCTACAATGATCAGTACGAACGCATCTTTTGTAGCTGTTTGTTTGCGAAACATTTCTTTGAAACTGGATCATCGCATCATCCAACCAAAAAAAAAACAACGAAGTTTCCAAATAACCATCATAAATCAAATCGTTTGCCCAAATCTGCCGCCACTTGTTCCTAACCTCACAAATTCACATGTGTGGAGCACGCGTGCTCCATAAACCCAGTCCCCTCTTTAATGGCTTTAACGACTGCTCCCTAACGACGACGCCGGAGAGCTGCTGTAGCGGTCGGTCGTCGCACATCAAACATTAAAGTTGCTCCCTGCTGGACCACATCCGAATCACAGTGGAACCGGCCAGCAGCGAGCGGCAGTAAACTCGAGACCCGTCCGGATGACAGTTTTATTCGACATATCTCCAATTTATTTGCCGGCATTCCATCGGTCTTACTTCATAAATTAGGTGCATCATACGCCGCAAGCACGTCCGAGACTTGCTTTGCTGCTTTATTTTACGACTCGAAGCACTTTGCAACGTCGTAATCTCGTCCCCTTTGGAGTCGAAATATTACACATTTTTTTCCGAGTTCATTCCGGATTAGGAACGTTGCTTCGTGTAACGATCGATTTGACTTATTTTGAGTTCGTAAGGCCAGAGAGCATTGCACTAATGCAGCAAAGTGCGGGTCATGAAATTTCGATTAAATTTGTCTTCTTGTCTTATTGTCTTCTTGTCTTCTTGTCTTCTTGTCTTCTTGTCTTCTTGTCTTCTTGTCTTCTTGTCTTCTTGTCTTCTTGTCTTCTTGTCTTCTTGTCTTCTTGTCTTCTTGTCTTCTTGTCTTCTTGTCTTCTTGTCTTCTTGTCTTCTTGTGTTCTTGTCTTCTTGTCTTCTATATGGATCTCAATTTCTACGGCACACAGTTGAAGTGAATTATCCAAGAAGGAGAAAGAAAAATCAGTTACTTTTATCGAACTTTGGCTCCTAGTAATTGAATGCTTCTTTCCACATCCGAACATACTGAAGGCAGAATTTCAGTTCAGGATTGGAGCGAAGGGAATGAAACTTTTCTTTTGTTTGTAGGCACTTTTATGGTTATTGGAAACGATGGAAGCTTGAAAAGAAAGCCTAGAAATATTGGTAAGTAAGCCTCGCGCAGAACTTATGAGTTCTGGATTGGGTGCAGATTTCTTTGGAAAGTAGGTATACAAACGATCTAATATTCGTTGGGTAAGTTAATAGACGGATCGAAAGTTATTCACTGGCAAAATATTGATTAACGATTATGAGCAACACTTTTTGTGTCATAATAGACCTATTGTGTGGCAATTAAATACTTTTAGATACATTAGATGGAAAGTTTGGTAAATAATTCATGCAACCAAATAATTTCAAGACTTTTGAAATTATTCAAAAAGCGCTGTTCACCAGTTTAAATGTAAGTTCCTAAACTTGTTCTGCAGAACATAATCACTGTAATATTGATGTGATGTGTTATAAAATTAGACATTGCCAAATTCTGAGGCTCATTTAAAATGGTATCTCATGTTAACGGAGAAATTGTAACAATATTGAAGGAAATGAAAAGCTACTACTAATTTATCTTGTTTATTGCTATAACTGGGCAACGAAATCTTTTTAAGCTCTTGAAAAAGAGCTCATCGAATTGAGAAAGTTTTTGCCTGAGCTTCCCTGCAACTTATATCGTAAATCTGAATAATATCTCATTTCCACCTTTCTTTTTCCTACCCAACTTTTATTTGCGGTCATTTGACCGTCGAAAGTAGATTATTCTACCGTTCCAAGTTCGCTGAGGTGCATTAAGCAACTTCTTAGAGAAAACAATGGGTGGGAAAAATGAAAGGCTTATCGGCGGTATAATTTTGTAATTTGTTAGAATTTCGGGGATGGCCGAAACTTGTCTGAATGAGGAGAAAATCATCATAATATCTGTGTTACTCCGAACGTGGAACTTTTGCTCGCAGATGTTTACCACCTTCCCACGTTACTCAAATATCCCATCAATCTATCTCAAAATCCAAACAACAATCAAACTCCCTCACAGTAAACGCCCCGCCATGATGTCACACCTCGACATGGAGGGGTCGGATGTCTTTGTCGCAATCATTGACGCTTCTTTTCTGGAGTGGAACCCCGACTCGTAGACTAACCATAAATTTACACTTTCCCATCGAAGCGCGTACCGCTCGCTCTAGAAGAACTGCGCATTCCATTTTGTGCGGTTTCCCAAACAATTATCACACAATAAATCGCGAGCCCCAGTCAGAGGAGGATGAGGAAAATTGAAATAGAGGAAGAGTGACGCTAATGATTATGCCTCTTTGACTATTCCTTCTTCTATTTATTGGCATTACATCCCCCACTGGGACATAGCCGCCTCGCTGCTTAGTGTTCATTAAGCACTTCCACAGTTATTAACCGCGAGGTTACTAAGCCAAGTTACCATTTTTGCATTCGTATATCATGAGACTAACACTAGACCGGCACCGGGAATCGAACCCAGCCACCCTCAGTATGGTCTTGCTTTATTGCCGCGCATTTTACCGCTAGGCTAAGGAGGGCCCACTTAGAAGGGGACTATTCCTGTCTGCGGTGAAAAGTAATTATAATGGAAGGGGGACTGCTCTTCAATCATGTACAAGTGCAGGAAAATTTCTTAAACCAAATTCGTAGGCCTTGCTTTTAGTTACTGAGTTGAAGGCACACTTCCGATCTTCAAAATCCGATCCATAATTGATTGCAGAGCGATATGATTTTCACTCACTGTATAACGAAGAGGCGGAAGATGAAAAGTGAGGGAAATTTTCAGCTCGTAAAGAAAGATGCAGCGCGGAAGTGGTTGCATCTTAATGTTTGTACGGCGAAACCGCATAATGGGAAGATGGGCGCATATGGATCCACACGTCGATCTATGTACGAATACCCAGCAGAATTGGTTGAACCTGTCTGTGGTTATGGGAATGTTCTTTGGTGGAAATAGATTTTGGTTAATGTGGGTTCTGAGAACGGGTGAGGCACTTTTCTTACATATCTATTTTTGAACGTTTAGATTACACTGCCTATAAGAGTTTAGTATCGGAAAGAAAAGATAATTCACGGTTTTATTCATATGAAATAAGTAAAAGAATAATCCAGCTTTTTATGCTAGCCATAAATGTGGTAAGGGCTGGCTGATTCGACTTTGACAGATACTGTGCCTTCTGAAGTTTGTTTTGCAATCTGTCAGAAATGCCTATAACACGTTTTTGAACTATTGTCAAATAATGCTTTATTTCAGATTTGCTGAAGTCACTCCATGGTGTATACCAGCGGTTCTCAGCCTGGGGTACATGTACCCCTGGGGGTACCTTTCCCTTGGGTACCTGCCGTAATCTGGCAATGTGACGTATAAGTCATTTTTCAAATCGAGCTCTTTAACAGAAAAATGGAAAACATTTAGGTTGTAATTTGCTGTTCAAAGCCCAAGGGTAAAATCTATTACGCCCATTTGGAAAAAGTTCATACATTGATTTAGTGAAAATTGATTTTCAAACACAACATAACATGTTGACGAAATCATAATTTCTATAGCAGGTTCTATAGCATGTATCACTTCCTTATGGGGAAAAGTAAACGGAACTACCGATGATGTTTCTTGTGACAAATGTGTCATTTTGATATACTATTAGAGAGGAGTGCAACGCGAATTTTCTTTAAATTGAAACATCGACATATTTGGCAGCAGTAAAAAGCGTATCATGGTTTGAACCATTTTGAAAGCAGTAGAAATTACCATCTCATTGGCAGGAAATGAACCTAAAACAGTATAAATGGCATATTTAGGTAGACTGGAAGTGATAGAGTTCATCTAAATATTCGTACATATGGTTTAAGTAATAAAATAAAGCGATTTAAAAACGTCCTGAATTTGCGCTAGTTTCGAAAAGCTCGTAAAGGACGCATTTTATGACACAGCAGTGAGATCAATACATCAAAAGAACGTTATTTTTATCTGTAATCTATTGACATCATCATACAACTGAGAAACAGTTGTAAATAGTTAAAATAGTAACATATATACAAGGTAAAAACTGATCATGGTTTGAACTAAATTCGTACCATGGTTTGAACTTGTAAATGCAGTCATGCTCTGCTGCTGTCCGCTAGGAGCGCTGCATGCGCCTAGCTGGACCATTTTGTTTACATTTCCAATATGAATAAAACGCATTTTTCATATCGATAGTTTAGACGATTTTCACACGTTTCGAGTTACTAATCGAATGCGAGAAGATGAATAGTAAAACAAATTTGCTTTTCTATAGATTTCCTCAGCGTTTCATGCATGTGATTAGTATTATATTCAGAAGCTGCTGGCTGCTGCAGTAGTTCAAACCATGGTACGAATTTAGTTCAAACCATGAACAGTGTACATAGTTCAAATTATGGTACGAATCAAAGTTATGTAATTATTAAGTTTTTTCAATAAAACTAAGCATAAATATGTGCACCCAGGGTGTTTTTAGAAAGATAATGAACTAAGCTTCCTTATAAACTAGAAATCGCAGTTCTAACATGTCTCTTTAATGAAATAAATCAATTTTGTTTCGACGGCACACCTGAAACCCGCGATTTGGTTCAAACCATGATTGGATACCCTACTGCTTTGTCTCTTTCTCGCTACAAAGAAATTAGAAAACAACAAGGCCACTAAATGTTAAAATTTATGAATAACGAAAGAGGAAGAGATTTTTTGTGCAGTGCCCTATTACGTACTTTTGACGTCACGGGCCAATTTTCAGATTTATCACTTGCTGGCGTGGCAAAACATATTTGATACAATTTTTCAATATTTTCTAAAAAACGAACGTCTTATTTTCTTCATTTCTCCAGAATGGCTATAACATAACAATGACTAAAAAACAACCTTATATAATTTAAGGGTGTACAAAATAATATTTTTGTTTAATTTCGGTTCTACGCAGTAAGTCTTTTGGTTGAAGATTAAATGGGAAACATGGAATTGTTTGCTACTCCAATACTTGACGCATATTGACTTCCAGGATACCAAATTTTTTATTGCTTTTATTCTTAAAAAGAGCTGTTCACAATGCTTATGAAAAGAGAAAATCTTAGGAAAACATTAAAATAACATGAAACATTGTTTGTTTTAGATTTAGGCTCGTTTTTACATTAGAGGTTAATAATCTCCATTTGAAATATTTCAGGTACATTGCTCATAACAGTAAACGGTTCTGAGAAAATGGAAGTTTTGTTACTGTATTCTCAAAAATCAGTGAATAGGCTTGAAAACTGGCAGTTAACTGATTTCAGCATGAACTGTTTTCAACAAGATGAGAGAAATATACCAGTATTCAGTAATTTAGAAAATTATTTTGAGCTTTTTAGGGAAGATCCATAAAGTACGTCACGCAAAAATTGGCGATTTTCAACCTCCCCTCCCCCCTTCGTCACACTTTTTGTATTGAAACTCTAAAATTTTTGTATGAGTCGTCACGCTGCTCGGAACCCCCCTCCCCCCTAGGAGCGTGACGTACTTTGTGGATGGCCCCTTAGTGGAATGTTTTCACCTGTCATAAGACGAGTTTATACAATCCCATTGAATTCCACCACTTAATTGTATCTTGACAGATACGTATTTCGACCTCAACAGTAAGGCCGTCTTCAGTGTCTCGTAAGTCGAGTCAAGTACGAGACACTGAAGACGGCCTTACTGTTGAGGTCGAAATACGTATCTGTCAAGATACAATTAAGTGGTGGAATTCAATGGGATTGTATAAACTCGTCTTATGACAGGCGATAATCTCCCAAGTAACATTTTGAGTTTTATGATTTACTACAAGAGTATTTTAATTCTACAACAATAAAACTCTAGTCGAGGCATTTTCTTCTTCAGCGCTTACATCAAAACCTCTTGAAGAGTAGTATCTGCCTAGTTGGCCCACCCTTGCAATGGTTTTGAAGGGTAAATAAAAGACGGACTTCAAGATCGAAATATCAATAAAACATGAACAGGAACTCGGCATTAAAAACCTTTCGAAATCCATTTGCAAACTATTATAAAATAAAATAAGCATAATTTAAAACCTTTTCTAAGCCACTTTATCTCGATGCCAGCGAAATTATCTTGAAAAGGCTTTATTGAAACAATCACATGGATTAATAAAATACGTTCAGTCTCAACCAAATAAATTAAAGATTGTACATGAAACCGTAAAATGCCATAATCAAATATTCTGATGAAATATTTTTATGAATCGATAAAAACATATTCGAGCAGAGTTGGTGTATGGTGCATACATGTTTAGTGCCGAATAAGATTTATTGTGTAATATGGTATGAAACGCAGATATAACTAATGCGCTCTCAGTAAACCCCGGTTTAACAATTTATTTTTCACTTTTTTGCTAAAAATGCATTATTTATTTATTTTATTGTTCGTTGCTGATTCGTCTATAACATTTTGTATATAACTATTGCTGTAGTGTTGTATAAGTACATATTTCGATTTAAAATCCCTACTGATGGTAGTGGAAAAAAATATGGCGATGTAACCCGAGACGATTTTTCGAAATCCATTTGCTTACATTATGTTGCTTGAAATGAAATGAAATGGAATCTACTATAAAAGCAAAATGTTCAAATGTTACATTTATGAAGCTGATTTACATGCTGAATTGCTTATGTACTAGATCGACTGACCGTTATAAATGCTGGTTGGTCATTTTTCAACATATATGATGGCCATCATAAGACAAATTTTGACAGTTCAAACATTTAAAGAAAAAGCTCATAAACAAACGGCATGGATGGTAGTTACAAAATCGGAATTGCGATTGATCATTTGAAACCGTAAGTAGAAAATAAATTACTCCTCTTGTGACGGCATTTTATCGATCGGAGACAACTATGCACATTTCTGTGCCACCATTAATGAAAAGTGTACGGTTTCAAGTGACTGTCGGCGGGTCTACGCACCGTCTTATTTCATCCATAAGCTTCATTCCAATTTGTCAACTCGCGATTTCGGAAAAGCATATTTCGCTTTCCAGATGATTGATGCAGCTGAAAATGTGTAAGAATGCATGTTGTAAGTAAGCAAGCAGTATGAGATGATTTCAAGGCTATATCTTTTGTAAAAATGATGTTTTCAGCTCTTACCACTTCACTTCCAACTATTTTTGTTTTTTTTTTCATTCAATCAGAAATGCTTTGTTTGTATTTTACCTGTTTTATAAGATTCTCTATGTAGCAATCACAAATGCCAATTGATCTCATGTGATACCATTTTTTGTTCGAAAGTAACATTCATAGTTACAAAATGATTTTTTATTTTATTTTATTTTATTTATTTTGCTTATTTCATCTGACTGTGTCGTCTACATGAAAACTTAAAACTAAAGGTCAGTTGATAAAAAATCTGTTTAGCCGTTGACGAAACTCTGATGAACTGATGTTGAAGTCGAATTGGTCCGACACCTCGTTGAAATGGCGGATCATAGCGACAAAGCAGCTATTGGCAGCATAATTAGTGTTATGCCTTTCTTCAAAGAGCAAATCTCGAGGTCGAAGGGATCGTGAGGGTGCATACAAAGGAATTTTTTCCAACAAATCTGGCACGTCGTACTCGGATAGCAGAAGTTTGGCGATGAAAACGGCTTGCGCCACGTTTCTCCGCTTATCAAGAGCATCTAGCCCCAGCAGACTACAGCGATCAGCATACGGTGGTAAATTCAGCGGGTCCGTCCATGGGAGATGGCGCAGGGCATATCGTACGAACTTGCGTTGCACAGCTTCGAACCGAGCAGTCCAAACAGCTTGATATGGATTCCAGACAGCAGAAGCAAATTCGAGTTGAGAGCGTACCAATGAGCAGTACAAGGCTTTGTAGCATAAAGGATCGCGGAATTCATTTGAGATTTTAAAAATAAAACCAAGCTGGCGATTCGCTTTGTCGATCGTAGTTGTAAAATGGCGTCTGGAAGTTAGCCTGTCATCCAACACGACGCCTAGATCTTTAACATGATCCACACGTTGTAAAGTTGTACCTGCGATACTATAATCGAAAACCACGGTTTCGGCAGTGCGATGAAAGCTTATTACGTAACACTTTGAAACAGCCAGGACCATCATATTACGCTCACACCAACATTTGAATAAATCCAGAAGCTTCTGCAATTCTTGGCAGTCCGCCAGATTTCGAATAACGATGTATAATTTGAGATCGTCTGCAAACATCAACAGCAGGCCTCCACGCTGCAGGATAAAAGTTACGTCATTCACGAAGAGCGAAAACAACAATGGACCCAGCGTGCTTCTTTGGGGGACTCCGGAGCCGTTCGAAAAACAGTGGGATGAGTGATCTCCAATGATGACGGTCACTTGACGTTGCACTAGATATGATCGAAGCCAGTTGCAGAATGTTGTTTTTTCAAGTTTTGCAAGCAGTATGTCGTGATTCACTTTATCAAATGCTGCTTGTAGATCAGTATACACGGCATCGACTTGGAGCTTTTTGTGCATATTATCCATACAATATGATGTAAAGCTGACTAGATTCGTTTCTACGGATCGACCTGGAAAGAAGCCATGTTGATACGAACTGATGTAGTTTTT
Organism: Armigeres subalbatus; assembly: GCF_024139115.2. Lineage (NCBI taxonomy): Eukaryota > Metazoa > Arthropoda > Insecta > Diptera > Culicidae > Armigeres > Armigeres subalbatus. The sequence continues at coordinate 106,770,680 of NC_085140.1, read as the reverse complement.
GCTTGAGGCAAACAGTTTTTCGTAGATCAGTGACTCGAACACTTTTGATTCCACGCCAAGAGAAGTAATGCCTCGGTAGTTTCTCACGTCGCATTTGTCTCCTTTCTTGTACACCGGAAACATGGTAGAGCACTTCCATTGAGTAGGAAACTTTTGTTGACGGAGTGATAAGTTGAAAAGCATGCACAGAGGGATAGCCAAGATATCGGAACACTTTTTCAGAACCGCTGATGGTATAACACTAGGGCCTGCTGAAAAGGACGATTTTATCCTATTTATCGCCGAGACAACCATATAAGATTCAACGGTAAAAACATCCATGCTGATGACATTGTTAGGTACATCTCTCGCTGCTCTTGCGATGTCAGCTTGAGATGGCAAAGCATTAGAAAAGACGGTCGAAAAGTGTTTGGCGAAGAGATTACATTTGTCCTCGACATTCAAGGCAACATCATTGTCAAGAAACACTCTTGACGGTAGTCCATTTTCTTTCCTCTTTGTATTGACGAACGACCAGAATCCCTTGGGATGACGGCGAAGATTATGCTGCATGCGACACACATACTGCTTGTAAAGATGCTTGTTATAGCGGCGATAACAATTTGAAATTTTGTTTAGTGATAGCACAAACGTCGGTTAGTCAGGGCACGAAGAGTCCTAGCACGTTCCCGTTTGAGGTTGCGTAGCGTAGCATTAGTCCATGGTGGTTTTCTTGGAGGTTGGCGCTTCGGTACGGAGGCAAATACACAGTCACTGAGGAAACAGTTAAAACGGCCAACCGCTGTGTCAATATCCAAGTCATTCAAAGCATTCCAGTCAAATAGGGATAATTTGCGTCAGAGTAGTTCGAAATCTGTCTTGCGAAAATTCAAACAGTCAGCATTCGAGCTATCATCGAATCTGACATGATCACTGTTCGCGATAGATATCACCAGAGCAGGATGATAATTATCGAGCGGAACTATGGCATCCGGTGCCTCGTCGACCGCACAGTCAGGTAGTAAATTTTCGCTAACAAACACCAAATCGAGGAAGTGATTTTGGAAATTTGATATCAAACTAATCTGGCTTAGTCCAAGGAAAGCAGTTCCATCGATGAGTAGACGGCTGGCAGGAGTAGTTGTCGAATTGTCCGGATCAGGAAATGCATACCTATGCCCAGATTGCAGCCAAATAAGCCCAGGTTGATTGAAGTCACCAAGCAAGAGAAGTACATCCACCAGGTCAGTCAAAGAAGAAGCATATTCAATGGCATCAAGATGTTGTTGAATTATACCACTATCATTCCTTCCGTCCGGAGGAATATACAATGCTCAATGAAAGCATTCCTTGTTGGGAGACTCACTTTTACCCAGACCGCTTCAATTGAAGTAAATCGGCCAACGGCGTTGGAAACAGCTATCAAGACACCACCGCCGCGTGAGCGATTACTGTTAGAACTGTTTCGATCGACTCGGTACACACTGAAGGAGGTACCAAACATTTGAACGGAATTAATCCTCTCGTCCAGCCAGGTCTCAGTGAACACATACACATCGTATTCGCCATCGAGTGCAGCGAGATAAACGTCGTCCAATTTGGTTAGCAGTCCTCTTGTGTTTTGATAATAAACTCGCAAGTCACGAGTCGGTCTGTGAACGGAGGAGGAGTGAGGGTTGAATTGCTCGATACGGATATGTACTTGCCTGCATTCAGATTTTGGAAGTCCTCCACCACACCCATACACAGGGCCGGGATGACTATCGATCGCTGGCTGGGAGTGCACGACTGTGATGGGGGTATTGGGGCTTCCTTCTGGCTAGCAGGCTTGCATCCCGGTGGCGGTCTGTTGTCGAAAGATTGCATCGATGCTAATTGACTGGAAATGATGTTCTCATCAGGCAGTGAATGGTTGCAATTAAAATCGTATAAGTACTTGCCTGCATTCGGATTTTGGAAGAAGAAGTATTTCGTCATGACAAACAATACAAACATCAAATAGCTTTAATGTTATTACCCTGAATGGTTTAATCAAGGCATTGAGTGCCCTAATAAATCCATATTTAAAATAATGTAGTATTCGGATTTTATAAGCTGATTCAAAATGCTTTCAAAACTGCTAGAAGTTGGATAATAAAAACATACATGCGTGTTAAATGCTTTTCCTAAACTGAAGAGCATGACTGTTGCAGTAATAAAACCTCAATAAATAACATCGAATGCCAAAGAGCTGTTTGAATGTTACTTGGGCTAAGTTATTACGATATCTGTATGTCCCCATAAGTGTTTTTCAGGCAAAATGGGCCTCCCTGGGGAAACGTTAGGTAGCGATGTTGAAAACTGTTCAGCAGCATATAAGCATAAAAGCATATGGAGACGCATGGTTCTTCTGTACAATAATTCGTCTTGAGACTGAACTTTTTATGCAATTTTCACCTAATCCGTTTATTTAAATAAAATGTACAAATGTGTGCATTGCTTTTGTATGGCAACTTGTATTAAGGCAAACCTGAACCTAATTACTTGTTGGGAAGTACATGTTCTTGGTCAACATGTCGAATAGTGCGATCAAGAAATCATGGGAATCATGACTTCAAACATCTGATTCCCGGTCGTCTTCTAAGCGATTCTCACAATCGTTTCACGATTGTCTTATCCAACTCATTTGGTTTCCTGTAGGTTGCTAGTTTGTATTATGTTCCTAGCGATGCTCATATTTTTGCAGGATCGGATGAAGTATGGATGCTGTCACAGAGAATGTGTAAATTTTCGATTTACTAACTTCAATGAGAGTAAAATTTACAGATTCAGAAGTACCTTATAAGAAAAATCAAGCCAGCATGTTCATGCAAATCTTTAGAGCCATTGCGTATTATATGCAGTTAAAATAAGTATAATGCAGACGTTCTAGTTTCTCCAAATTGTTTTGGAGTACAGATTAATTGGTCTACCAGATCAACCGCAGCTGGTATCAAACCAAAATCAACCCAGCACGTCCATACAAGTCCTCAGAGCCCTTGTGTATTATATGCAGTTCAAACAAGTTCAATGCAGATGTTCTAGGTTCTCCATATTGTTCTGGAGTACAGATCAATTAGTCTACCACAGCGGTTCTCAACCTGGGGTACATGTATCCCTGTGGGTACCTTCGCTGGCCCTAGGAGGTACCTCGGAAAAAATGCATAATAGCGGACGTATTACAATCTCAATCGGAGCTTATTGATAAAGTTTTGATAATTGTGTATCTTTTATTTCAAAACTTAGTCTTATTAATATGCGTGGTGATCAGTAAATCAAAGCCAATTGGACCCTGTCCTCCTCAACCAAAACAGCGAATGAGGGTCTGTAGAACAAAAAATCAAACGGACAAACCGTCGAATGAGCAAATATAAAAAAATCTGCATTGCGATTTACCTGATCTAAACAAAATATTGAATAATATGATAGAAACATGCTTTTGAAACAAAAATCTAGAATCTAAAGGTTTGGAGAGGAGCATGAAGCCTTTTATCAAGAGGCTCTTCAGCCTCCTCTCAATACGCTTGAAAGCCTCCGTTGCGGTTCGTGGTGCAGACTTGTAGACGGTATTTAGTCAAGGTTGAAAGGTTAAAATACTTCACTGTTCCATATACTTCGGCTATATTCACTTTTGCATCAACATTCTTAAAAATTCTTACAAATTCGGTGCATTATTGTGAAGGCAATTGCTTCTATCCTTACACTATCGACCAAGCTATCGACACTATAGCCTTTAATTCCTGTTTATTACGGTATTTGCTCTGAAAAAAATAAACATTGTCACTCAAATTGAGAACACAACTCATTTGTTACAACCTTCTTTCAAGAGGCTCGGAAGCCTCCTTTCAAGAGGCTCGGAAGCCTCCTTTCAATAGACCCCTAAGCCTGGTTTTAAGAGGGCTTTTTTCAAAAAGCTAAAAAGGCTCTTTTTAAGATGCTCGAAAGCCTCCTTTCAAGAGGCTCGGAATTCTCCTTTCAAGAGGCTCAGAAGCATCCTTTCAAAAGGCAAAGGAAGCCTCCTTTTTAGTGGCTCGAAAGCCGTCATTCAAGTGGCTTGAAAGCCTCTGTACAAGAGGCGCAGAAGCCTCTTATCAAAAGCCACGAAAGCCTCCTTTCAAGAGGCTCAGAAGCCTCCCTTCAAAGGGTTCGAAATTATTGTTTCAAGAAGCTTGGAAGCCTGCTTTCAAGAGAGGGTACCTCAATCAAAGCAAAAGTTCGAAGAAGTACCTCTCAAGGAAAAGGTTGAGAACCGCTGGTCTACCAGATCAACCACTCCTTGTATCAAACCGAAATTAAACCATCATGTTCATACAAGTCCTCAGAGCCCATGTGTATTATATGCAGTTCAAACATGTGCAATGCAGATGTTTTAGGTTCTCCAAATTGTTCTGGAGTACGGCTTGATTGGTCTACCAGAACAACCGCAGCTGGTATCAAACCGAAACCAACCCAGGACGTCCATACAACTCCATAGAGTCCTTCCGTGTTATATGCAGTTCAAATTGTTTCAATGCAGCTGTTCTAAAAAAATGTAATGTAACCCTTAATGTTGGATGAAAGATTGTCGTGTAGATCTTTGTCTTGCAGCTTTATATTCAAGTAATCAAGATGTTTGGTGATGTCTACTAGAAAAACTATTCATTCACTTATTCAGGATCATTCATCTCGAATATTGATATTCTTTATCTGGTAAAGAGAGTGCGATTTCCTCACAAGTGAATAAAATATTTCAAGCATTGTACCAAGGCTTAGTCAACGAACTTCCCGCTAGTTCATCAAATCTAAGTATTCTGCTTCCATGTCTGTCAATTTGAAAAGCAGAGTTCAAGC